>NC_085082.1:1038638-1135373 GCF_963662255.1 Cinclus cinclus
TCCCCCCCCCCCCCCCATCTGTAAATAAAATATTTAATTTCGTTTATTTGGGTTTTTTTGGGCGTTCCTGACAGTACCAGGTGTGGGGTGCGGGCACTGGGGAACCCCCCCCCCCCGGACCCCTCCCCGAAATAAAATCTTTAATTTCCCGTGAATTTTTGGGATTTTTTTGGGTATTCTGGACACTCCCGGAACCTTCCTTTATTTTTTTTTATTTTTTTTTTTTTGGGGAGGGGGTGATGGACTTCCCTCCTTACAAAATTCCAAACATCCAGTCCCAAAATCCCATGGACCCCTCCCCAAAAATCCGAGGCTTTTCCTCTCCAAAATTCCATTTATTGCTTGGGGAGGGGATCAGGATGGATTTTTTGGGGAGTGCTCAGGGAATTCCGGGAGTCACTTCTGGAAACGCCGGAGCGGGAAAAGCTCCCCGGGGTGGGGTGGGGTGGGGTGGGGTGGGCAGGTGCGGGGTCTCCAGGTGAAATTCTGGGGACGGGATCACAACGGGTTTGCCGTGAATTGTTGGGAGGGGTTTCCAGGAATCCCGAGGAATTCCCGGGAATTCCGGGGGTCACTTCTGGAAGTGCTGGAGCGGGTAGTGCTCCCCGTAGGTCTCCAGGTGTCGCTCCAGCTCCTCCCGCTGCCGCCGCAGCCGCGGGGGCATCTCCAGGTAAACGTCGGAGAAGAGCAGGTGAGGCGGCGGCTTCGGCTCCCGCTCCGCCTGCTCGAACGCCTCCAGCACCTGCGGGAATTCCGGGAATTCCGGGAATTCCGGAACAGTTGGCGGCGGCCGATTCCTGCCTCAAGCCCCGTGGTTTTATTTTTTTTGGGGTTTTTTTTTTGTTTTTGTTTTTGTTTTTTTTTTTTTTTTTTTGTTTGAGTTCCAAAATCTCGGGGATTTACAGGAAAATAAATAAAAAAAAAAAAGGGGGGGGAAAAAAAAAAAAAACCAACCACGATTTTTTTCCCAAATCGATCCCAAGCTCGAAACCTTTGGGATCCCTCCATAAATCCCAGGGCTCCTTTCTCCAAATCCCGAATCTCTCCTGTCCTTAAATGCCAAAAAATTTTCTCTCCCCAGATCCCCGTGATCCTTCCCCAAAATCACAACAATCGTCTACCCCCAAATCCTATAAAATTCCCTGTCAAACCTCATGGATTCCTCCCCAAAATTCTGAGTATTTCCCACTCCAAAATCCCAGTGATCCTTCCCCAGAATCCCGGCAATTTCTCTCCTTAAATCCCAACAATTCCTCTCCCCAAACCCCGTGGATCCCACCCCAAAATTCTGAATATTTCCCACTCCCAAAAATCTCCAAACTTCCCACACAAAAATCCCAAAGAAACCCCCCCCCCCCCCCCCCCAACAAGGATTTCCCTCCATAAATCCCAGGGATTCCTCCCCAAAACACCGAGCACTTTCCACCCCAAAAATCCCATAAATCCCATCCCCAAATCCCCGTGATCCTTAACAATTCTCCACCCCCAAAAATCCCATAAATCCCATCCTCAAATCCCCGTGATCCTTAACAGTTTTCCATCCCAAAAATCCCATAAATCCCATCCCCAAATCCCCGTGATCCTTAACAATTCTCCACCCCCAAAAATCCCATAAATCCCATCCCCAAATCCCCGTGATCCTTAACAATTCTCCACCCCCAAAAATCCCATAAATCCCATCCTCAAATCCCCGTGATCCTTAACAATTCTCCATCCCAAAAATCCCATAAATCCCATCCTCAAATCCCCGTGATCCTTAACAATTCTCCATCCCAAAAAATCCCATAAATCCCATCCTCAAATCCCCGTGATCCTTAACAATTCTCCACCCCCAAAATCCCATAAATCCCATCCCCAAATCCCCGTGATCCTTAACAATTCTCCATCCCAAAAATCCCATAAATCCCATCCCCAAATCCCCGTGATCCTTAACAATTCTCCATCCCAAAAATCCCATAAATCCCATCCCCAAATCCCCGTGATCCTTAACAAATTCTCCACCCCCAAAATCCCATAAATCCCATCCCCAAATCCCCGTGATCCTTAACAATTCTCCACCCCCAAAAATCCCATAAATCCCATCCCCAAATCCCCGTGATCCTTAACAATTCTCCATCCCAAAAATCCAATAAATCCCATCCCCAAATCCCCGTGATCCTTAACAATTCTCCACCCCCAAAATCCCATAAATCCCATCCTCAAATTCCCGTGATCCTTAACAATTCTCCACCCCCAAAATCCCATAAATCCCATCCTCAAATTCCCGTGATCCTTAACAAATTCTCCACCCCCAAACCCCATCAAATCCCACGGATTCCATCCCAAAACAACGAATATTTCCCGTCCCCAAAAACCCCAAAAACCCCACAAATGTCCCCAAAATGACCATTTTTCGGGAGCTCTTCCTCCAGGCCTGCTCCTGCTGCTCGTCCCACCAGCCCCTCCTGGCCAGGTAGAGCCGCAGGCGGGAGATGGGATGATCCTGCTTGTCCCAGTAATTCACCTCGTCCACCGAGCGGTACGCCGAGCTGTCGTCGCTCGTGCTGTGGTGGCCGATCCTGGGAATGGGAAATGGGTGGAAAATTGGTGGAAAATGGGTGGGGAAAGGGTGGGAAACGGGTGGGAAATCGGTGGGGAAATGGGTGGAAAATTGGTGGAAAATCGGTGGGAAAAGGGTGGAAAATTGGTGGAAAAAGGGTGAAAAATGGGTAGAAAATCGGTGGGAAAAGGGTGGGAAACGGGTGGGAAATCGGTGGGGAAAGGGTGGGGAAAGGGTGAAAAATGGGTGGAAAATCAGCGGGAAAAGGGTGAAAAATGGGTGGAAAATCGGTGGGAAAAGGGTGAAAAATTGGTGGAAAAAGGGTGAAAAATGGGTAGAAAATCGGTGGGAAAAGGGTGAAAAAAAAACGGGTGAAAAATCAGTGAATAACGTGCCAAAAATCAGTGAAAATGGGCAAAAAACAGTGAAAAATGGGCAAAAAATCGGTGAAAAACGGGCAAAAAATCGGTGAAAAACGGGCAAAAAACAGGCAAAACCCAAGAGGAAAATGGGATTTTTTTTTTTTTTGGGGGGGGGGGTGAAATGAGGAGATCCTGTAAATCCTGGTGGAAAAATGGGTTTTTTTTTTTTTTTTTTTTTTTTTTTTGGGTGGACCCTTGCAGGACAGGTAACCCCCCCCCCCAGGTGAGGGGGTTTTGGGGGGTGCAGCACCGGTAGGTCATGGCCTCGATGAGGAAGGGCTGGTTCTCGGCCACGGCGCGGCGCCGAGCCTCGCGCGTGGCGTTGTACACGGCCAAGACGTCGTTGCCGTCCACGCGGATCGAGAGCAGCCCGTAGCCGGGACCCCGCGCCGCTGTGGGGAGGGGGACAACAAAATAACGAACAAAACCCCAAAAAAAACCCACCCCAAAACAAACAAACAAACAAACAAACAAACAAACAAACAAACAAAAACGGGGATTTGGGTCAACCCCGAAAATCCTCCCCAAAATCTCTCCCATCCAAGTCCCGTCCGGCTCCTCAAATTTCCCAAATTCCTTCCACAAAACCTCCCCAGCTCCAACCAGGGATCTTCTGTCCCAAATCCTGGAGATTCTGCTCCCAAATCCCCCAGGGCTCTCCCCCCAAATCCCCCGGGGTTCTCCCCCCAAATCCCCCGGGGTTCTCCCCCAAATCCCCCAGGGCTCTCCCCCAAATCCCCCAGAGCTCTCCCCCCAAATCCCCCAGGGCTCTCCCCCAAATCCCCCGGGGCTCTCCCCCAAATCCCCCAGGGCTCTCCCCCCAAATCCCCCGGGGTTCTCCCCCAAATCCCCCAGGGTTCTCCCCCAAATCCCCCAGGGCTCTTCCTCACATCCCCAGGGTTCTTCCTGTGCTCTGCCCCCAAAACTCCCCACACCCCCCAGCACCCCCCTTCTGGGTTTTTTCCCCAATGTTGGGTTTTTTCTCCCCCAATTCTGTTCTTCCCCCCCAGTCCCGTTTCTCTCCCCAGTCCTGTTTCTCTCCCAGTCCCGTTTCTCCCCCCCAGTCCCGTTTCTCCCCCAGTCCCGTTTCTCCCCCCCAGTCCCGTTTCTCTCCCAGTCCCGTTTCTCCCCCCCAGTCCCGTTTCTCCCCCCCAGTCCCGTTTCTCTCCCAGTCCCGTTTCTCCCCCCAGTCCCGTTTCTCCCCCCCCAGTCCCGTTTCTCCCCCCCAGTCCCGTTTCTCCCGGCCAGTCCCGTTTCTCCCCCAGTCCCGTTTCTCTCCCAGTCCCGTTTCTCCCCCAGTCCCGTTTCTCTCCCAGTCCCGTTTCTCCCCCCAGTCCCGTTTCTCTCCCAGTCCCGTTTCTCCCCCAGTCCCGTTTCTCTCCCAGTCCCGTTTCTCCCCCCAGTCCCGTTTCTCCCCCAGTCCCGTTTCTCCCCCCCAGTCCCGTTTCTCTCCCAGTCCCGTTTCTCCCCCCAGTCCCGTTTCTCCCCCCCAGTCCCGTTTCTCCCCCAGTCCCGTTTCTCCCCCCAGTCCCGTTTCTCCCCCCCAGTCCCGTTTCTCTCCCAGTCCCGTTTCTCCCCCCCAGTCCCGTTTCTCTCCCCAGTCCCGTTTCTCTCCCAGTCCCGTTTCTCTCCCCAGTCCCGTTTCTCTCCCAGTCCCGTTTCTCTCCCAGTCCCGTTTCTCCCCCCAGTCCCGTTTCTCTCCCAGTCCCGTTTCTCTCCCAGTCCCGTTTCTCTCCCAGTCCCGTTTCTCTCCCAGTCCCGTTTCTCCCCCCAGTCCCGTTTCTCTCCCAGTCCCGTTTCTCTCCCCAGTCCCGTTTCTCTCCCAGTCCCGTTTCTCCCCCCAGTCCCGTTTCTCCCCCCAGTCCCGTTTCTCCCCCAGTCCCGTTCTCCGTGCCCCTCACCGATGCCGTCGCCCCGGTACTGCTCGGCCGTGGGGGTGGAGATGGCGTAGCCGTTGTTGCGGCAGAAGAAAACGATCGGGCACTCGAGGGTGGCCGCGAAGTTGAAGCCGGCGTGGGCGTCGCCCTCGCTCGCCGCCCCCTCCCCAAAATAACAAACCACGGCTCGGTTCGCGTCCGCACGCTTGATGGCGTAGGCGGCGCCCACGGCTGGGCGGAAAAACGGGGGGAAAAATCGGGAATTTGGGAGGGGGGGAAAAAAATAATGAGGAAATGGAGAAATCGGGGGGGGTGAGAAGGGAGGGGACACAAAGAGGGGGCGGGACACAGAACAGGGGCCGGTGGCACCTGGCCGCGGGGAGCAGGTGCGGGGTCGGGCACGGATGGCACGGACAGGTGCTGGGGGAGGGGGAGGGGGGGGGGGCAGCCCCAGGTGCGTCACCTTGCGGGATCTGCGTGGCCAGGGGGGACGAGATGGTGACAAAGTGTCGCTCGGGGCAGCCGTAGTGCACCGGCATCTGCCGGCCCTTGCCGGGGTCGCTGGCGTTGCCGTAGCACTGGGCCATGAACAGCTCCAGGGGGTAGCCACGGTACAGCAGCACACCTGGGGAAAGGGGTTTGGGGTCACCTGGGTCACACCTGGGTTACACCTGTGTCACCTGCCCCACCTGGTCCCACCCACGCTACTCCTTCCCAGCATTCCCGGAGCTCCAGGAGCATCCCTGGGACGGCAGCGCACATGGAGCCCAAACCTGGGATCGATTCCCCCCCGAATCCTCACCTGTCCCACCTGTGCCTCACCTGCCTCACGGTACTGCCCAAAGACGAGGTCGGAGGCGTCAAGGGCAGCGGCGCTGCCCACGTGCGTCCCCTCCTCGCCGTAGTTGGTCATGTAGAATGAGATCCGGCCCTGGGAACGCAGGTGAGCGCACCTGGAGCCCCGCGGCCGCCAGGTGAGCTCCCCCCAGGTGAGCCCCTGGCCGTACCTGGCGCTGGGACTCGTACAGGATCCGGTCCATGGTGTTGAGCAGCGTCATGGTCTTGTAGAGCTTCAGCACCTGCTCCTTGGGCAGCTGCGGGACAGGGACACCTGCGGTCACCTGGGCAGGTGTGGGGCCTGGGGGGACTTGGGGACATCTGTGGGCTACCTGTCCGAGGTGTCACCTGTCCCATCTCACCTGCCCCAGGTGGGTCACCTGTCGGGCTCACCTGGGGGTCCTCGGAGGGGCGCAGCACCTGGCCCTGCCGGTCCATCACCCGGTACACCGGGATCCCGGCCAGCACGTTGGGCTGGATGAACTCGAGGCGCTCGGCGAACTCGGCCGAGGCCCCCGGGAACTGCGGCCGCTCCTCGGGGGACTCCTGCGGGATTTGGGGACACGGATTTGGGGACACCCGGGGACCCCAGAACTGCCCCAAGAAAGGACACGGGGACTGGGGACAGCGGGGACTGGGAGCGGGGAGACGGGCCCCGCGTGTGCCCTCCGTGTCCCCTCCGTGTCCCCTCTCTGTCCCCTCGCTGTCCCCTCCGTGTCCCCTCTCTGTCCCCTCGCTGTCCCCTCCCTGTGCCCTCCGTGTCCCCTCTCTGTCCCCTCCCTGTCCCCTCCCTGTCCCCTCCCTGTGCCCTCGCTGTCGCCGTGCCGCACTCACGGCCGTGCTCAGGAGCCGCCTCGGGACGAGCCCCGGGAGCCGCCGCCACCGCAGCGCCCGCAGCGCCGCCATCTTCGCCGGGAGGCGTGGCCGAACAGCGGAGCGAGCGCTGATTGGCTGCCTGAGGGGGCGGTGGGGGCACGGCGGGATCTGATTGGCTGGAGAGCGCGTGCATTGCGGGCCGGCCCCACCCACTGCTGAATTTATAAGGAGCGCTACGGCCACGCCCACTGAGCCAAATATGGAGCGCATGTGCCTGGCCACGCCCCTTACATGACCATACAAGGGAGTACCTGTCGGCCACGCCCCATACATGGCCATATAAGGATGTGCCGCTGGCCACGCCCCCGCTGTGCCCTGGGGGGGGCCCCCATCCCAAATCCCCCCCAAACACGACCCCCGCCCCTCCCCCACCCCAAATCCCCCCCAAACACTACCCCCGCCCCTCCCCCCCCCCCCCCCCGCACAGACACGAGGGTGGGGGTCCCAATATTTATTTGGGGGAGGGGTCGGGGGGCACAAATCGGGGCAGGAATAACTTAAAAACTGGGGGGTGGGGGCAGGGGGGGCGGCCCATGGCCGTATTTACAGACTGTACAAGGTGGGGAGGGGCCGCAGGTCGGGGGGTCCCCAAAATCTTGGCACCGAAATCCTGGAGCCGCTGGACCCCCGAGACCTCCCCCAACCCCCCCGCGATGTCCCCAAGGTCCCCACGTGGAGGGGGGATGGGCTGGGGGGGGGGGGGGTCCCAGCTCCGCTGGTCCCGATTTGGGGGGCGGGGGGGGGGTCCCGGAGCTGCTGAATCCTGGGGGGACCCGGGGGGGGTCCCGGCGCTGCCACAGGTGAACGGTGGGGAGGGGATCCCCCATGGCAGGTTCTGGGCGGGGGTCCCAGTCTGGTTCTGGGGATCCTGGAGGGGTCCCAGGGGTGTTTTTGGGGGTCCCAGTCCGTTTCTGAGGGTTCCGGGGTGGGGGGAGTCCCGGTCTCGTTCTGGGGGTCCCAGGAACTGCAGCCGTGGTGGTCCCAGTCCAGTTCCGGAGGGTCCCGGTGCCCCCTCCCCCGCCCCGTGCTGGAGGCCGTGGCAGCAGCAGTGGGGGAGGGGCAGCCCCGGGGAGGGGGGGGGGAGGGGCAGCGGAGCCCCCTCCCCCCATCACAGCCCCCCCCCCTCGGAGCAGCCGGGGGGCGGCTTCCGCTTGATCCCCAGGTAGATGGCAACTGTGGGGGAGGGGACAGGTGAGGCTGAGGTCTCACCTGTGCTGGGGGGGGGGGGGGGGGGTGGTCCCCGGGCTGTGGGGGAGGGGCAGGACTCACCTTGTGAGCGCAGGTCCCCCGATTCCCGCAGGTTCGTCTGCGACCCTGGGGGGGACATGGCGGGGGGAGTCAGGGGGGGGAAATGCCCCCTCCTGAAAAAATCCCAAAATATCTGAAAAATCACAAAATGACCCCCAAAAAATCCCCAAAAATCCAAAAGTGCCCCCCTCCAAAAATCCTGGCCCCCCAACAGCAGCAAAGGCTGAAAGGTGGAAAAAGAGAAAGGACAGAGAAGCACTGGGGGCACTGGGACAGGTGACACAGGTGACACTGGGAGAACTGGGACAGGTGGCACAGGTGACACTGGGGGCACTGGGACAGGTGACACAGGTGTCACTGGGAGCGCTGGGACAGATGGCACAGGTGACACTGGGAGCACTGGGACAGGTGGCACAGGTGACACTGGGAGCGCTGGGACAGGTGGTACAGGTGACACTGGGGGCACTGGGACAGGTGGTACAGGTGACACTGGGGGCACTGGGACAGGTGACACAGGTGACACTGGGAGCGCTGGGACAGGTGACACTGGGGGCACTGGGACAGGTGACACAGGTGACACTGGGAGCGCTGGGACAGGTGGTACAGGTGACACTGGTGTGTCCCAGGTGTCACTTACGGATCTTGGTGGCGCCAGGGGCGGGGCTGGCCGAGACGCAGCGATTGGAGCTCTGGCGCCGGGAGGGGTCAAGGGACACCCTGGAACAGAGGGGACAGCGGGGGAGGGGCCAGGTGAGCGGGGGGAGGGGCCCAGGTGAGCAAAGGGTGAGGGGTTTAGGTGAGCAGGAGGAAGAGGAAGACCCCAGGTGAGCAGAAAAAGGGGTGAACCCCTCAGGTGAGGAGGAGAGCGGTGAGGAACCTCTCTGGGACTCCTCCCAGGTGATGCTGAGGAGCACTCAGGTGAGGCTGAACCCCCTTAGGTGTGCCCATCCTCCCCCAGGTGTGCCCATCCCCCTCCAGGTGTGCCCACCCCCCGCAGCTGTGCCCATCCTCCAAGGTGTGCCCATCCCCCCCAGCTGTGCCCAGCTCACCCTCAGGTGTTTCCAGCCCCCCCCAGGTGTGCCCACCCCCTCCAGGTGTGCCCATCCACCCCCAGGTGTGCCCAGCCCCCCCAGGTGTGCTCACCTGCGGGTCAGTTTTGAGGTGATCTTGCTCAGCAGCGTGGCCGTGGGGCGGGGCCGGGGGGAGGCGGCCGCAGGTGCGGGGGGGGGCGAGGATGGGGGAGGGGCTCCCGTGCCCCCCCCCCGGCGCTCACGGGGGTCCCGGCCTCCCCCCCCGCCGCCCCCTCCCCCCCCACCGTGGAAGGTGCTGCGGGCCGAGCAGCCCCGGGCCAGGTGAGCCAGGTGAGCCCCGCCCAGGGAGTGGCTGGAAGGTGACGGCGGCGGGCGGGAGGTCAGGCTGGGGGGCAGGGGACAGGGGGGTCAGGTAACACACAGGTGACACCACAGGTGACATCCATGTGACACCACAGATGACACAGGTGACACCGAGAGGTGACGCCCACAGGCGCCGCCCAGGTGACCCCACACACACACACTCAGGTGATCCCACCCCGCGCCCCTGTGCTGGAATGGTCACTGATGGCACTGGGACAGGTGTTACTGGGGGGGCACAGGTGTGTTTGGGGCGATTTTGGGTGGGTTCAGGCGCGTTTGGGGTCCCAGGTGAGCTCACCTGTCCTTGCCGTTGGGCAGCAGCAGGTGCCGCTCGCCCCCCGGGCGCTCCGAGCACACGTAGGTGTTCCTGCGCCCCATCACGCTGGGGGGCACGTGGGGCTGGGGAGGGGGCACGGCGTCACCTGGGGGTCAGCCCAGCGACACACCTGGGGACACCCCCGGACCCTTCTCCCCTTCCCCAGGTGACCCCTCCAGGCCTCCCCAGCCCCACATTTCTCCCCCAGGTGCCCCCCTCACCTGGTCCAGGTGTCTGTCCGGGATCTCCGCCTTGTTGGGGTTGTGGGCGCTGCTGACCAATGGGCTGGAGGGGGGAGGGGCTCCCCCCCCGCGCCCCCCCCCGGCTCCACCGCTGCCCCGGCGGGGGGGGAGGGGCCCGGCCACGCCCCCGGCCACGCCCCCGGACACGCCCCCCTCCCGCAGCTCCGCGGCGCCGGCGCTGGTGGGGCTGCGCTTGGGGGGGGCGGGGGCGGGGGCGGGGCCACCTGAGGGGACAGGAGGGACACGAGGGTCACCTGGGGGGGGGCGTGGGGACACCTGGGGGGGGGCGTGGGGACACACAGGGGTCAGAGGGGTCACAGGGGACAGGGAGCGACACGGGAGGGGGACGCGGGAGAGGGACCCCTCCCCCCTCCCTGGGGTCACGCACAGAAGTCGCTGTGCCCCCCCCCCCCCCCGCGTCCCCGGGGTCCCCCCAGTGTCCCCAGTGTCACTCACAGAAGTCGCTGTGCCGCCGCTGCCGGTGGTGGCCCCCCCCGCGCTGTCCCTTCCCGTGGGTCCCCGATGTCCCCGACTTGGTGGCACCGTTGGGGGCCTCGGCCGGGCCCCGTGGCCGTGACAGGGACAGGCCACTGCCACCCTCGGGCTGTCACCGGGGTCACAGTGTCACTGTCACCCACCAGGAACAGGGACAGGCTGCTGCCACCCTCGGGGTCACAGTGTCATCAATGTCCCCAGTGTCCTGCCAAGGTCCCGAAGTCCCAAATATCCCCAATGTCCCCATTGTCACCCCAGTGTCCCAACCCCCCCCCCCCCCACTGTCCCCTCACTGTCACCCACCTCTCCCCTCCGTCCCAGCAGCAGGTGCGTGGCTGTGTTCCCAATGTCCCAAATGTCCCCACTGTCACCCCAGTGTCTCCGCCCCCGGTGTCCCCACTGTCCCCTCACTGTCACCCACCTCTCCCCTCCGTCCCAGCAGCAGGTACGTGGCCGTCACCTCGTTGTACTTGTGGGTGCTCAGCGCCTCCTTGATCTCGTCCCTCGTGTACCCCATGCCCACCATCACCTCTGGGGAGGGGACAGGGGGGTGGCACCACATCCCCAGGGCTGTGCCCCGTCCCCCCGTGTCCCCAGGGTCCCTCACCGATGCGTTTGGTGTCCCCAAAGTCCTCCTGGGGCTCCGTGTAGGGCGTCAGCTCGTCCCCCTCGTAGCCGATGTTGATCCACTTGTCCTTCATGATTTGCTGGGGGGACAACAGGGGGACATCAGGGGAACACTGGGGACATCGGGGGGACAACAGGGGGACACTGGGGACATCGGGGGGACACTGGGGACATCGGGGGGACAACAGGAGGACACTGGGGGGGGATGTCGGACCCCCCTCAGACCTTCTTGTGACATTCCCAGACCCCTCAGGACCCTCCCAGGACCCCTCAGGCCTCCCCCGAGACCCCTCAGAACCACCCCAAATCCCTTCCAGGACCCCCAAAGACCCCCCCGGGCCCCCCCAGACCTCGAGGGTGCAGCGCTTGGCGGGGTTGAGCACCAGGAAGCGCCGCAGGATGTTCTCACAATCCGTGGACATGTAGAACGGGACGCGGTACTTGCCCCGCAGGACGCGCTCCCGCAGCTCCTGGGGGGGGACACGGGGGTTAGGAGGGGGACACTCAGGGTCACCTGGGGTCAGGTGGGGTCACCTGGGGTCAGCTGGCTGAGGAGGGTAAGGCTGAGTGACTGGGAGGTGACCAATTGACCAGGAGGTGACACCGGGAGGTGACCAAGTGACCAGGAGGTGCCACCAGGAGGTGACCAAGTGACCAGGAGGTGCCACCAGGTGAGCAGGAGGTGACACCGGGAGGTGCCCCGCAGTCACCTTGAGGTTGTGGCCGTCGAAGGGCAGCGAGCCGCTGACCAGCGTGTACAGGATGACCCCCAGGCTCCAGATGTCCACCTCGGGCCCGTCGTACTTCTTGCCCTGGAAGAGCTCGGGGGCGGCGTAGGGGGGGGAGCCACAGAACGTGTCCAGCTTGGAGCCCCGCGAGAACTCGTTACTGAACCCAAAATCGGCGATCTTGATGTTGGCATCGGCGTCCAGCAGCAGGTTCTCGGCCTGGGGACAGCGGTGGGGACGTGAGGAGGGACAGGGACAGCGCCACAGGAGAGCCAGGACAGGGACACCAGGATGGGGAACCCTGGGATCGTGATGGTGGCGTCAGTGTCCGGCAGCAGGTTCTCGGCTTGGGGACAGCGGTGGGGACGCAGTGCCAGAGGGACACTGGGACAGGGACAAGGACACCGGGACGGATACGGGGACACGGATACAAGGACAGGGACGTGGGGTCAAAGAGAGGGACACGAGGACAGAGACACCGGGATGGACACAGGGACGGACAGAGGGACACCGGGGTGGACACAAAGACCTCATTTTCCGTGTGCTGCCGCCCCCCCGTGTCCCCTCCCCGTGTCACCTTGAGGTCCCTGTGCACGATGTTCTTCTGGTGGCAGTAATGCACGGCCGAGACGATCTGGGGAGGGGACAGGGCGTGGCACTGTCACCGCAGGTCCCCAAACCTCACCTCCCCAAGGACATCCCCGAACCCCCCTGATGTCCCCAAGCCCTCCCCCGATGTCCCCACCTGTCTGAACTTGGCCCGCGCCTCCTTCTCCTTCATCCTCCCGTGGGACACCAGGTAATCAAACACCTCACCTGGGGGGGACACACCTGGGTGAGCCCCAAAACACACCTGGGGGGGCCTGGGAGGGGTCAGGGTGCCCTGGGGGGGGGATCCTGGTGTCCCCAGGTGTGCCTCACCTGCGCTGGCGTACTCCATCACCAGGTACAGCGTCTTCTCTGTCTCGATCACCTCAAACAGTTTCACTGGGGGGGAGGGGCGTCACCAGAGACCCCTCCCCAATTCCAGGACCCCTCCCCCACCCCTGGGACCACTCCCCCATTCCCAGTCCCTGTGTCTGGGACCCCTCCCCCCCTCACCGATATTGGGGTGGTTCAGCCCCTTCATGATCCGAACTTCCCGAAAAAGCTGAGGGGGGAAGGGAAGGGTCAGGGTCAGCGAGGGGGGGTCGGGACTGCTCCCCAAACGAGGAGAACCCCCCAGACCCCCCCGGACCCCTCCCCACCTTCTGAAGGCTCGTGGGGTTCAGCTGGGTCTTGTCGATGATTTTAATGGCGACCTAAAAATGGGGGGGGGGGGGGGGGCCGAGCTGAGGTGACCCCCCCAGAGACCCTCCCAAATTCACCTGAGACCCTTCCCATCCCTCCTAAACCCCCTCCCACCGTCCCACAATCCACCTGAGACCCCCGTCCACCCCCAAATCCACCCGAGACCCCTCCTCTCCCCCAAAATTCACCCAAGACCCTGCCCCAGGTCCCCAAATCCATGGGAGACCCCTCCCACCGCCCCTAAACCCCCTCCCCAGACCCGAGACCCCTCTCTATCCCCGCCCACCACCCCAAATCACCCCTGAGACCCCTCCCCATCCCCTCCCACCACCCCAAATCACCCCTGAGACCCCTCCCCATCCCCTCCCACCACCCCAAATCTCCCCTGAGACCCCTCCCCATCCCCGCCCACCACCCCAAATCACCCCTGAGACCCCTCCCCATCCCCGCCCACCACCCCAAATCACCCCTGAGACCCCTCCCCATCCCCGCCCACCACCCCAAATGGCCCCCCATCCCCCCCACCTCTCTGCCGGTCAGCACGTGCCGGGCCAGTTTGACCTTGGCGAAGTTGCCCTTGCCGATGGTCCGCAGCAGCCGGTAGTTGCCCACGTGGGGGGGCTCCTCGGCCCCCAGCGAGTTCCGGCCCCGGGGGGCTCCGGCCCCGCGCCCCGACCACCCCCCGCCCTTCTCGGGGCGGCCGCTGCCCCCCGGGCCCGCCAGCTGGGGGGGGGGGGGGGGGGGGGGGGAGAGGAGAGGGGAGGGGGGGGCGGTCCGGTCAGACCCCTCCTCAAATTCGGATTGGGGGGCGGGTGTCAGCCCTAAAAACCGCTCCTCAAATTATGGGGTCATCACCCCCCACCCAGACCCCTTCCCCTCCAGACTCCTCCCCAAAATATTACAGAGAGACCCCTCCCCAAATTGTCGGGTCAGCCCTGAGATACCTCCCCAGAATATCGCAGTGTGACCCCTCCCCAAATTATGGGGTCACTCCTGAGACCCTTTCCCTCCCTGAGAACCCTCGCCAAAATAACAGCCAGACCACTCCCCAAATTATGGGGTCACCCCCGAGACCCCTCCCCAAATTATAGTTTCAGCTCTAGGACCCCTCCCTAAACTACTATCCCAAAAAATCACCGCGGCAGGGAGTGAGACCCTCTCCCCAAGATAATCTCAGAGCAGTGAGACCCCCACCCAAATTATGGCAGGAGTGAGACCCCCTCGGATCCTCAGAAAACCCTGAAAACCGCCCAAAACCTCCGAGAGACCCCAAACCATCACAGCGGGAGAGACCCCCGGGACCCTCCCAGATTCATTCCCGAGGGTCCCGGTGATCCCTGATCCCCCTTCTCACTTTACCGGACACCCCCCCCCCGGTACCTCCGGTGCCCCTCCCGGTACCCCCAAACCGCCCTCGGTGCCCCGCCGCCCCCTCCCGTGACCAAGCCACCGCAGCCGGTGCCCGCACGGTTCCTCTCCATCCCCTCCCCCCCCCCCCACGGTGCCCCACCCGGGCCTGCCCCCGGTACCGCCCCCCCCTCACCGTGTCCGCGTTGCGCTCGTTCCCCGCCGCCAGGGCGGAGCGCGAGGACATGGTCCCGGCCCGGGGGGCACCGGGGGGCACCGGGAGGGGCGGTCCCGTTGCCGGGGGGGTCCCGTTGCCGGGGGGGTTCCGTTACCGGGGGGGGCGGAGGGGCCGGGCCGGGGCGGCCATGGCGGCCATGGCGCCGGAACCGGAACCGGGGCGCGCCGGGGGCGGGGCCTCGCCCATATAAGGAGCGTGTCCGGGGGAAGTAACCACGCCCACGTCGCGGAGAGGACCAATCAGAACGCGCCGCCCGGGCATGGAGACAGCTGGGCGCACCCCTCGGAGGGGGCGTGGCCGAGCGCGGGAGACGCGTTGTGATTGGCCGAGCGCTGACCAATGGAAGGAAGGAGCGGAATTTAACCCGTGAGTGACCGGGAAGGGGTCACGTGGGACGCGGGAGTCACGTGGCAGCGCGCGTGGGTTCCTGGTGTCACCTGCGGGGTCACCTGTGTCACCTGTGGGGTCACCTGTGTCACCTATGCAGTCCCTGATATCGCCCGTGTCCCTTCCGTGTCTCCTGTGGGGTCTCCAGTGTCACCTGTGCAGTCCCTGGTATCGCCCGTGTCCCCTCCCCGTCACACCTGGGGTCCCTGGTGTCACTGCATCCCGTCCCTGTGCCATCCCCCGGTGTCATCGCGTCCCTTCCCTGTGTCCCTCTGCACCACCGACGTCCCCCGGTGCCACCAGAGTCTCCTCGTCGCCCCCGCTGTGCCACCGCCCCTGTGCTGTCGGGGTCACCTCCCTGTCCCTCGGGGGGTCCTCGGTGCCACCGTGCGCTGTCCCTGAGCCATCCCCGTGTCCCCGGTGACCCCGCGGGCCCCTCCCGCCGCTATTGTCACCCAAGGGGTCCCATCCCGGTGTCCCCAGTGTCCCCTCCCAGTGTCCCCCGCCCCCGCCGCGGAGTGCCCCCGGTCCCCCCCGCGCCCGTCCCGGTGCCCGAGCGGAACCGGGGCTGACCCTGCCCGGCCGGGGAGGCCCCTCCGGGGCGGCGCTTCCTCAGGAAACCCCCGGCCAGCGCCAGCGGTGTCACCGCCAGCGCCGCCGGCGCCACCAGCGCCGCCGCCACTGTCACCAGTGTCACCAGTACCGCCGCCAGTGCCGCCACCAGCACCGCCCGTGTCACCGCAGCCGCCACCGGTACCACCGGCACCGCCACTTGCACCGCCGGTGTCACCGGTGCCGCCGCCACCAGCTCCGCCACCGGTGTCGCCGGTGCCGCCGTTGTCACCGGCTCGGTCCCGGGGGCTCCGGGCGCCCGCCCGTCGCGTCCCCGCAGCGTCCCCGCAGCGTCCCCTCGCCCTCCGGGTGACATCCCGGTGCCCCCCCGGCGATGCCGCTGCTGCGGAGACCCCCGGGGGGGGCGACAGAGGGGGGACAGGAGGACGGGGACCCGTTCGCCACCAACCCCGAGAGTCGCCGCCGGCGCCGCGCCACCCTGGGGGGGCTGGTGGGGCTGGGGGGACACCTGGGGGGACACCTGGGACAGCTGGGGGGGCCCTTCGGCCGCGCCCGCCGCCCCCGCGACCCCGCGGGGCCCCGCGGCCGCCGCCGCTCCGAGGACTCGGGGGTCCCGCGGCGACCCCCGGAGGAGGCGGGCGGGGGCAAGCGGGGGTCGCTGCTGCGGCTGGCGCTGGGGACATGGGGACAGCGCGGTACCGAGAAGGTGTCGCCGGTGGAGGGACAGGCGGGAGACAGCGCGTACGGAGCGGGACAGCGGCCGGAGAGCGGCGGGAAGGACAAGGACAGGGACAGGGAGCCACTGTCGGGTGAGTGGGGACAGCGGGGGAGGCGAGAGGGATAAGGGGGGGCTCGGGGACACTGAGGAGTTGGGGACACCGAGGGCTTGAGGACACCGGGGGGTGGGGACAGGGGATTTGGGGACATGAGGGTGTGGGGGATTGGGGATGGTGACAGAGGCCACGGGGACACAGGGACAAGGGGATGGCACCTCTGGGAGATGGGACACGGGGCTGGGGACAGGGGACACGGGGACACGACAGTGGCGACTTCGGCACATGGGATGGAGATGCGGGCTGGGGACAGACACAAGGACCGCGGGGACACGGGGGACAGGGGGGCACACGGAGCCCAGGTGTCCCCCCCACGGCATCCCCGCAGTGCTGGAGATCCTGGAGCTGATCCAGCGCCGGGACCTGGTGGCCGCCGATGCTCAGATCATCGCCCTGGAGGCCGAGTGCTCCCAGTCGCCATCGCGGCCACCGTCCCCGTGTCCCCCCGGGTCGCCCTCCGCGGGGTCCCCGCCGCCCTCGCCGGTCCCCTCGGGCGGGCGGCGGGCGCGGGACGTGGCTCTGCTGTACCGGGCGCTGCTGGCCCAGCTCTGGGCCGTGGTTGCCGAGGCGGTGGCCGCGGGGCGAGCGGTGGCCCCGCTGCGAGCCGTGGTGGCCGTGCTGGAGCAGGAGGAGGCGGCGGACGCGAGGAGCCCCCCCGGGACCCACCCGGGGCGGCCGCGGGGGCTGCGGCGCCGCTGGCAAGAGGCGGTGGCCAAGGCGGCGAGCGAGCGGCTGGCCCAGGTGGCCCCGGCGGGTGGGTTAGGAGCCCGGCTGGCCGCGCTGGCCGCGAGGGTCGTGGGAGACCTGGGGGTCGTGCGGAGCCACGTGGCCCCCGCGTACCCCCCCGAGTACGGCGCGCTCGGGGTTTATGCCCGCGGCTACCACCGGGCGCTGGCCCAGCAGCTGCGGGCGCTGGCCCAGAGACCCCTGGCCGTGCCCGACCTGTACCTGCTGCTCGACTGGCACAGCAACGCCTACCCCAGGTGAGACACCTGGGAGACCCCCAAAACATGGTGTGACACCAGCACGGGGGGGTGGCATCCCCAGGACACACCTGGAACACCTGTGGGACCCCCAAAATCTGTCCCCCACTGGGCAACCCATGTCCCCAGGTGTCCCCAAGGTGTCCCCAAACACCAACGGGGCTGTTCCCCCCCAGGGAGGTTTTGGGGCACCCCGAGGTGGGGGCTCTGCTGCGGGCACAGGAATTGGGGCCCCTCCTGCCCCCCGAGACCCAGCGCGACCTCGAGAGCTCCTGCATCGCTGCTGTCAAGGTGGGGACAGCGGGGACAGTGGGGTGGGGACACTGTGGGCACCGCGGTGGCACTGGGACTGGGTGGCACCAGGAGGGGAATCAGGACAGTCCCAGGGAAGGGGGTGGCAGGAGATTACGCCGGCCCCACTCCCGGTGTCCCCCCGCTGTCCCAGGCCAAGGTGGAGGTGGCCGTGGCGCAGGAGCTGCAGCTCAGCGAGGACTCGTGGCCCGAGGACGTCACCGGCCAGGACATGGAGGAGGGCCTGGCCACGCGCGTCACTGGGGTACGGCCACGCCACCCCCGGGCACCCCCGGAGCCTGTCCCTGTCCCCTGGAGTGGCCCTTGGGGACCCCGCAGTGCCCTGAGGTGGCTCGGGGACACCGCGGCAGTGGCTGTGTCCCCACACCCGCGGTGGCCGTGTCCCCACAGCTGCTGCGGGCCCACGTGGACCGAGCCCCCCAGGTGACCCCCGAGTTCGGGCGGGAGATGGCCCACAGCCTGCTGGGCGTGCTGGTGGCCTTCCTGCACAGGTGGGACACTCTGGGGACATGACGGGGGACGTGGGGACATGACCAGGACGTGGGGACACAATGGAGACGCGGTGGGGACACGGTGGGGGACATGGGGACACCGGGATGTGACACAGCACAAGGGGATGTGACACAGGGGGGCACAGGGACACAGGGACACACAGGGCACAGGTGGGCTGGCACAGCAGCCAGTGTCCCCTGCCCCCGTTGCCCTCCCCGTCCCCGGGTGCCACCGCGGTGACGCTGGCGCTTCCCCAGCTTCCAGCGCAAGGTCGAGCGGTTCCTGGAAGCCCCTGGCGACCTCCCCCCCCCGGACGGTGTCCCCGGCCGCGCCATCGCCTTGGCCAACTGCTGCCCCCCCTTCAGGTGATGCCACCCCCCGCGTGTCCCCGGGGTTCCCTGCGGTGTCCCTGTCCCCCCTGACCCCCCGGCGTCCCCTCGGGCAGGGCCTTCGCCGAGCGCCTGGCGCAGTTCGGGCACCCCGAGAGCGAGGAGCCGCGGCGCCAGGCCCACGCCGCGCTGGACCGGGTCACCCGCGCCTGCGGCCACGTCCTCACCCGGCGCCTCTTCGAGGACCTCAAGGTGTCCCCAGGACCTGTGGTGGGGGTGGGGGACACCTGTGGGGTGACACCTGTGGGACACGGTGGCCGTGATTCGGTGCCACCATCCGGGTGCCACCCGTGACGTCCCTGGCCTGTCACCTCCAGCCGTATTTTGGGAAGCTGATGAAGCGGAAGTGGCTGACGAGCTCGGACGCCTTCGACGCCATCGTGATGCGCGTCACCAGCTTCGCGCAGACGCTGCGGCCGCTGCACCCCGAGCCACACCAGGTGTGCGGGGCCTGGCTGTGCCCTGCGTGGGCCGACACCTGTGGGACGCTCGCGGGACACCCACGGGACACCCGCGGGACGCAGGGCCATCGCTGGTCACGCTCTGGGCGACACCGTGCCGTTCCTGGTGACGCTCTGGGTGACACCTGTCCCCTGCCCAGGTGCTGGTCAGCGAGCTGCACCGCCGGGTGCTCATCGAGTACGTGCGGCCGCTGCTGCAGGGGCGCCTGCTCTGCGCCTCGGCCAAGGCGCGCGCCCGCGTGGCCGCCAGGCTCGGCGACGAGGCCCGGCAGCTCCGCGAGCTCTTCACGCGCCTGGTGAGACCCCCGAGACCACCCGAGACCCCTGAGTGACTCCCGAGACCCTCCCGAGACCCCCGCTGGGTTCTGCGACGGTGACACCCACGGGACATCGTTGGGTGTTGGGCCGGGTGACGCCCAGGGATGTGCTGTCCCCAGCGTCGCCCATTATTGGGCCGGGTGACACCCCAATGTCCCCACTGTCGCCGCCAGGACTCGGCGTCGCCCTGGCTGGACTCGGTGGTGCCGCGGCTGCGGGAGCTGCTGGTGCTGGAGGACACGGCCGCGCTGCAGATGGAGGTCGGAGCCCTGGCCAGAGACTTCCCCGATGTCCGGTGGGTGCGGGGACCCCGCGGGGGTGGCAGAGGGGTGACACGGCCGAGGGTGACGCGGTGGGTGAGACACTCTGCCCGAGCGGCCGCGGTGGCCATGGGCAGGAACGCGGCGAGCCCGCGGGGACCGAGCGCGGTGTCCGGACGTGGCCTCCGGCCCTTCCCGGCAGCTCCCGCCCCGCTCGTCCCGCCGGGAAGCGGCCGCGGCCTCGAGCCAGGTCCCCTCCCCTGTCCCTGTCCCGGTCCCGGTCCCGAGGGACCGGTGGCACGCGCGGCCACCCGGGGGGGAGGGGATGGGACACCAGTTAAACCGGGCGGGGGAAACTGGGACCGGTTAAACCGCGGGGCAGGGACCACCCTGGAGCTGGGTGTGCCCCAAAATCCGCACCCCGGGGTTCGGGGGGGGCTTGTCACTGCTGTCCCCCCTGTCCTTACTGATCGCCCGCTGTCCCCCTGTCCCTCTGTCCCCCTGTCCCCCGTCCCCCGTTCCCCGTCCCCTGTCCCCCGTCCCCTGTCCCCTGTCCCCTGTCCCCTGTCCCCTGTCCCTCTGTCCCCTGTCCCTCTGTCCCCCTGTCCCCCCTGTCCCCTGTCCCTCTGTCCCCTGTCCCTCTGTCCCCCTGTCCCCCTGTCCCCTGTCCCTCTGTCCCCCTGTCCCCTGTCCCCCTGTCCCCCTGTCCCTCTGTCCCCTGTCCCCCTGTCCCCTGTCCCTCTGTCCCCCTGTCCCCCTGTCCCCTGTCCCTCTGTCCCCTGTCCCTCTGTCCCCCTGTCCCCCTGTCCCCCTGTCCCCTGTCCCCCTGTCCCCGCAGGCGAAGGCACGTGGCCGCGCTGCTGGACGCGCGGGGGCTGCGGGCTCAGGGCCCCCGGCGCGAGATCCTGGGGGTGCTGCAGGACCTGGAGGGTTCGGAGGCCGAACCGGGGCCCCCCCGGCACCGAACTTTCTTCTCGGAGCTGCCGGCGCCGCGCCCCGTGCGCTGCCTCCCGTTCCACCTGCCCCGGCTGCGCCTTCCCCGCCGCAGCCCCGCCAGGACCCCCCCGTGACACCCCGGCGGGGTTGGGGACACCCCCGAGTTTGGGGCTGTCCCCTCCCGGGATTGGGGACACCCCAAATCGGGGCGTGTGTCCCACCCCCCAGCATCCCCCGGTGTATAAATGACGCTGTAAATTAACACCAAAGCCTGTCCTTGGGGACACGGGGACCTTGGGGACACGGGGACCTTGGGGACACTCTGGGGTGGCAGGTGAGGAAAGGGCCACGCTGGGGAAGGCACCACGCGGTGGGGACAAGGCGACACTGGCATCCCTTCCCGGGGGCCGTGGCGGGGTTGGGGACAGGGTTGGGGACAGCGAGGGGGTCTCGTGGGACACCCAGGGGAGGGCACGGCCACCCCCGTGTCCCCGTGGCCACCCCCGCGAGCCCGGCCCGGCCCTGGGTGGGTCCCCCCACCCCGTCCCGGGTCAGAAATAGTCGGGATCCGGCCAGGAAGAGGCGACAGCTAAAAATAAGTGACAAATAAGTGACAAATAAGTGACCGCGGCGGGAGCGGGGCCAGGGGTCACCGTGTCACCCCCGGGCCTGGGAAGGGACCGGCGGCGGCGGAAGCGACAGCGCTGGGAGGAGACCGGGGGGCGCCGGGAGGGGGGAACGGGGGGGGACCCCGGCGCTGGGAGGGGGGCGCAGGACAGCGCGGGGACATTTGGGGTGGGGGTGGCGCCGTGCGGGGACACGGCGACAGAGCTGTCATGGGGGGGTGGGGACAGGGGGGGTGACAGTGGCGTGTCCCCACTGCCAGCCCCGGTGAATCACCGGGAGCGTGACGTCAAGGGGGGGGAGGAAGGAAACCCCCCCAAAGGGAGGAGTGCGGGGGTCGGGGGGAGCCCCCAAAGCTGGCACGGCCCCCCCGCGGCTCCGCAGGGACCCCCAAACTGGGAGAGGATCTGCCAAACTGGGAGAGGACCCACCCCCCCCAAACTGGGCAGGGACCTCCCACACTGGGAAAGGACCCCTCAAGACTGGGAAAGGATCACCTAAACTGGGAGAGAACCCAGACCCAACTGGAAAAGTATTCCCCAAACTGGGAAAGGATCCCCCAAACTGGGAGAGAACCCACACCGAACTGGGAGAGAACCCACACCGAACTGGGAGAGGATTCCCCAAACTGGGAGAGAATTCCCCAGACTGGGAGAGAACCCACACCGAACTGGGAGAGGACCCACACCGAACTGGGAGAGGATTCCCCAGACTGGGAGAGAACCCACACCGAACTGGGAGAGGATTCCCCAAACTGGGCAGCCTCCTCCCCCCCGATTTCTCACCCCCGCGCTCCCCCTGCCGGTCACCGGTGGAACTGCGGGCCGGGGAAGGGCGCGGTTTGAGGAGGGCGTGGCTTCAGCCCCACCCGTTTCCCCGTTGATTGACAGGTGGGTGGCACAACGGGGCGACAACCCCGCTGGCCCCGTGTCCCCCCATACCCCCTCCGGTGTCTCCCCAATCCCAAAAAACGCCACAGGAGCCGCGGGGCCGCTGGAAGCTGCTTTATTGGCCACGTTTGGGGCGGGGCGAGCGCGGACGGGGGGCCCGGGGCCACCCCCGGACAGGCACGAACACGGCACAGGGCGACAATAATTATCCTCGTTATAATAATAATAAAAAATTAAACATCTCCCGCGCAACAAAAATAGATTTATATACCGGGGGGAAGAGGCTGGGGGGGGTGCGGAGCCAAGGCCGGCGAAGCTGAAGGGGACAGGCGGGGACAGGCGGGCGAGGGGCGAGCAGGACGGGAGCCCACCTGGAGGGGTCACCTGAAGGGGTCAGCTGGAGGGGTCACCTGGAGGAGTGACCCTCGAGGGGTCACCTGGAGGGGTCACCTGGAGGCCCAGGGACCCCCGAGGGGGGACATGGAGGTGACAAAGTGACACCTCCGAGCCGGGGGGGACCCCCGCAGGGACACCTGGAGCAGGAAGAGGGGCCCGTGGGGGACACGGGATGTCCTCACTGGGACAGAAATGACACAGGGACCTTCTGGGGGAGTGTGGGGGGGACACAAGGGCATGGCGGTGGCTTCTCCAAAGGGGTGGAGATGGCACCAGGACCCTCCAGGGGAACCGGGATTGGGCACAGGGACCTTCAGCGGGGGGGGGTTGGGGACACCTGAGGTGTCACAGGTGCCACCAGGACCAGGCTGGGACATCTCCAAAGGGACGGAGATGTGGCAGGAACGCCCCTGGATCGGGGACTGACACCTCTAAGGTGACAGGGATACCACGGAGACCTTCTCCAGGTGGTGGGAACGGCACAGGGATGTCACCAAAGGGACAGAGACGCCGCCAAAAGTCCCACAGAATTGGTGGGGATGGAGGGCAGGCACCTCCAAAGGTGACGGAGAGGACAAAAACTCCTTCCCAGAGGGATGGGGGTGGGGCAGGGACATCTCCAGAGGGGTGGAGATGTCGGGTGAGCCCCCTGAAATGAGGGACGGACACCTCCGAGGTGACAGGGACACCACGAGAGGCTTCTCCAGGCAGTGGAGACAGGGCAGGGACGTCTCCAGAGGGGTGGAGGTCCCTGTGAAATGAGGGACAGACACCTCTGAGGTGACACGGAATCTTCTCCGGGCACTGGGGCCTGGGCAGGGACACCTCCAGAGGGACAGAGATCCTGGATGAAGCCCCCACGAGGTGACAAGAACCAGGACCAGAAACCTCGGAACGGCCACGGGAACGCTGGAGCCTCATCACGGCCACCACCTCCATGCGCCAAAACCCCAAAAAAACCCTCCCGACCTCCCCCTCCCCCCACAAAGAAAAAACCCCAAGCATCCCCACCAGAGCTGGGAAAAAAAAAAACCCCAAAAAAAAAGCGGGGCGGGCAAAGCCCAGCCCCGAGGCGCGGCGGGGGCAGGGAGGAGGTGCCCGATTTTTTGGGGGGGGGGGGCTCAAGGCGGGGGGTGGGGGCCATGGGGGGGTGGTGGAGACACCCCTTTCACAACGCGAGGAGCGAGGGAGAATTCAAGGAGTCCGAGGACTGGTCGCTGCTGCTGCTCCGCTGGTGCGAGGCTCCACACGTGGCTCCCTCTGGGTGGGTGAACACAAACGCGGGGGTCGCGTTAGGGGGTCCCGCGGGGACCCCGGGCGGGAGGCAGCAGCCGGGGAAGGGACCCTGCGGGCCCTGGAACGGCGCCGGGGGCAGGAAAGCGACGGTCCCCGCCTTGCCCGGGCTGCTCACCTCGGCCGGGCCGGCACCCACGGCGCCGATGTCCTCGAAGGGGACCTTGCAGGCGGGCGCGTGGGCCACCAGCACGAATTCCAGGCGCTCCTTCTCCTTGCGCAGCTCCGCGATCTCGGACTCGAGCTCGGCCTTCTCCTCCTCCAGCTGGTCCGTCTCCTGCGGGCACAGCGCGGTCAGGCGGCGTGGCGCTGCCACCCTGTCCCCAAAGCGTCCCTAAGGTGTCCCTAAAGCGGCCCCTGGGCGCTCCTGGTGTCGCCAGGGCTGGGCGCGGCGTGTCTGTCTGTCCTCCCCCGTCCGTCCTCCTGCTCCTGCAGCTCCCTTCGGATGTCTCCGAAGCCATCCCTGAGTGTCCGTCTGTCGCCTCTGCTGTCCCCAAGCCTGGGAACATCTCTGGGTGTCCGTCTGTCCCCTGTCCCCACGGACGGCACTGTCCTCCTCTTTCAGGATCATCTGTCCCCTCTGCTGTCCCCAAGGCTGGGGACAGCTCTGTCCTCTGGGTGTCCGTCTGTCCCCCTCCCGTGTCCCCAGCTCCCCCAGGGGTGGCACTGTCACTCTCTGTCACCGGTCCGTCCCCTCCTGGGGACACCCTCGCTTCTTTGCAGTGCCACCACTCCATGAGTTCCCCAAAGGACGTTGTCACCTCCGCCCGAGGGCAAACGAGCCCTGATGTCCCCAGGGATGTCACTGTCCCTTACGCGGTCCTCAGGACACCTTCGCGCCCAGCTCATCATCCTCCTCCTCACAGCGACACCGCTGTCCCCAGCTGCTGTCCCCACCTGCCTGCGGGCTGTCCCCAGCTCCGAGGACACCGCCACCATCACCCCCTCCACGGGGACACCTCTGTCCCCAGCTCCTTCTGCTCCCCCTCACCGGCCCCCCGGCCCTTGGGGACAATGCCACCCCCGCGGTGTCCCGCACTCACCGCCTGCAGCCGGTCCGTCAGCTCCCGGCGCCGGTTCCGACATTTGGCCGCCGCCAGCTTGTTCCTCTCCCGCCGCACGCGCCTCTTCTCCTCTTCCTCTGGTGTCAGCTGCCACACGGACGGGACTGTCACCCGCTGTCACCCGCTGCCACCTCCCCGCGTCCCCAAAACCCCGCTGCCTGCACCCCAAAATCCCAGCACGTTCCTCGGAACGGCCTCGATGTCACCGAGCGTGGTGTCCCCAGGGTGCCACCACCTGGGATGCGCCTCAAGCTCCTGCCACTCATGATGTCCCCAGGGTGCCACCACCTGAGGTGTCCCTCAAGCTTCTGCCACTCACGACACCCCCAAACTCCCCCGGAACCCCCGCTGTCCCCTCTCACGCTGTCCCCAAGGTGCCACCACCCCCGCTGTCCCCTCTCACCGTCTCCTCGCGGCTGCGCCGGGGCCGAGCTCGGGGGGCCCGGGCGGGGGTCGGGGCCGGGGGTCCCGCGAAGGCGCCCAGGCCGGGGGTCGAGTAACTGGGCCCGGGGAGGTCGTAGGGGTCGAGGGGGGGCGGCTGAGCCATTGGAGCCCCCGGGGCCACCGAGGAGATGAGCGTGGGCTGCACCAGCCACTGCAGGTCCTGGCTGGTGGTGATGGCCGTCACCGTGGGCACGAAGGAGCCGGGCATGTCCCCAAGGCCACCGCACTCCTGCGGGGGACACGGGTCAGAAGGGCTGGGGACAGCGGGGACACCGCTGGGGACACCCCCCCTTCCCTCCCGGTACCGGGGCTGGGCGGGCAGCGGGAACGAGCGGGTGGTGTTGTCACCCCCCGTGCGGTGGTCAGAGTGTCACCGGTGTCACCTGCACGGTGGCTCGGTTTGGGGACAGCGCTGTCCCAAGCTGGTGGCACTTGGGGAGAGGGTGTGACTGATGCCGGAGATGTCCCCAGGTCATCATCACCATCATCATCATCACCATCATCATCACCGTGCGAGTGACATTCTGGCGTCCCTGTCACCCTGTCACCCACGTGTGACACCCTCCGCTCCCCGTCACTCCAATCTCAGGGTCCCCAGCGCATGCAGGGACCCCCAAATCCATCTCAGGCCGGGGAGGGGTGGGGTCGCAGCCCCCCACCCCAGAAACTCTGGACCCCTCCCCAAAATCCGCGCCCGACTGCGACCCCTCCCCGCCGTGCGGGGGGAGGGGACACCGCGGGTCCCCAGGGGACACCGCCATTCTTTGGGCCCCCCCCCATTTTGGGGGTCACCACCGCGATCGCGGCGGGGGCGTGGCCTTTGCATCGCTCTAACGCCGCGCGTGGGCGTGGTTTGGTAGAGTGGGCGTGGTCACTCCGCCTCGGGGGCGTGTCCCTCCTCCCCGTCTCCCCTGGCAACGGCGCGGGGTGGGGGGGAGGAGGGAGGACGGGGGAGGGGACACCCCAAAAATAACCCGCGCGCTTTGCGTGCGTGCCGCGTCACCGGCGGCGGCGTCACTGCGCGCGCTTACGCACGGCCCCGCCCCCCCACGCGCCCGCCCCCCCCCCGCTCTCCCCCTCCCCTCCCCTCCCCTCGCTCACCTGCGCGGCCCCGGCGGCCGCGGGGCTCCCGAAGGAGTCGAGCGGCGACAGGTACTGAGATTCGGCCGAGGGCGACGAGCTGCAGCGGGACCCCGAGTCGTAGTCCCCGGGGAAGCCCTGGAACATGGCCCCGGGGGCGCGGGGGCCGCCCCGCCGCGACAAGGCTGCGGGGTCACGCCGCTACGGGCATCACGGGCACGGCGGGCTGTGGGTTCGGGAGGCCCGGAGGGGTTCGCTGAGGGTTCTGTGGTAAGCCCCGGTTCGGTACGGTGAGTCCCGGGTTGGTCCTGTTAGGCTCCGGTTGGGCGGTCCGAGCTCCGGTCCGCTGTTAGAGCTGCCGGTGTGTCCGTGCCGGGCTCCGGTGTGCCGGTGCAACGTCCCGGAAAGGCGCTATGAGCTCCGGTATATCCGTGCCACACTCCTGTGCGCCTCTGCGAGCCTCGGGTGTCCGGTACCGAACGCCGCTGTGCCCGTCCCGGGCTCCGGTTCTGCACTAT
Organism: Cinclus cinclus; assembly: GCF_963662255.1. Taxonomy (NCBI): domain Eukaryota; kingdom Metazoa; phylum Chordata; class Aves; order Passeriformes; family Cinclidae; genus Cinclus; species Cinclus cinclus. Next base: position 1,065,368 of record NC_085082.1, read on the forward strand.
AAGCTCCGGTACATCCGTGCCAAGCTGCAGTCCGGCTCTCCAAAGCCCCGCTGTGCCCCTACACACCCCGGTCCATCCGTCCCAGGCTCCAGTTGCTCGGTACAAAGTCCCGCCGCGCACGTCCCGGGCTCCAAAAGTTGTCCGGTACAAAGACCCCGGTGCGCCCGTGCCAGGCTCCGATTCGCCGCTACCAGCCCAGGTACATCCGTCCCGAGATCCCCCGACACAAAGTTCCGCTCGGCCGCCGCAAGCTCCGGTAAATCCCTTCCCAGGCTCCGGCACGTCCGCTCCGAGCCCCGTTGACGCTCCCGCCGCTCCCCCGATCTCCGGTTTTATGAATGAACTGCTCACGGCAGTCCCGCCGCTTTATACGGCGGGGCCCCGCCCCCCTTTGCTGACGTCACGGCAGCCGCCGCCGCTGCTCCGGGACCCCCGGGACCCCCCCGGGATCCCCCGAACCCCAGAACCGCCTTGGCCGCAGTCGCCGCCGCCGTTTGAGGCTCCCGGAGCCGCCGCCGCCGTTAAGAGCGGCCTGGGCGGGCTGGGAGCGGGGGGGATCCCTGTCCCCGCCCCCCGGAGTTCCTGTGACGCAATTAGCCATATATGGGCTTGTCTGGAGTGTTTGTTTGGTATCCTAGCAATGACGTCACAGGGATTCCCTCCGCCGCCGCCGCCGCCGCCGCCGCCGCCGCCCGGGCGCGTATTAATAGAAACGGGACCGACCGCGGTTCTAGAAACGGCCTGAACCGTCCGGGCCTCCGGCTCCTGGCCCCGGGAACTCCCTCGAGAGCCCCCCGAGACCCTCGGGACCCCCTCCCCCACCGGTAACACCACGGGACTCCCCTCCCTCCCGGGGAACCAGCCCGGGATCCCCGACATCACCCCGCCCTCTCCGATGCTTTCCCCGGTGACCTCCCAGGACCCCCGCGACCCCCACCGCGATCTCCCCCGGTGATCCCCCCGCTTCCCCCACTGGGAACCCCGGGATCCCTCGGGAGGTCCCGGGAACTCCTCGGGACCGCCCCCAGCACCGTCCCGGGGTGGAGCTGTCCCCCTACGGGGGTGTCCGGTACCGGAGCAATGGGAACTTTCCCCCGAAGGGGTCCCGGGACCGAACTCCAGCTCCCCGGGGGTTCCCGGGACCGGGGCAAAGCGACCCCCACTTCCCCCACCCACCACCCGGTGTCACCGGGACCGGACCAAGGAGCTCTCGGGGGTGCCCCGGTGGCGGGGGGTGACACACCAGGGATGGGGGCGGTCCCGGTACACCGGAGTGCAGGGACCATCGGCCCTGACTGAGGGGGTGCTAGAATGGGGGTCCCGACGGTCCCGGTCTGACACCGGGGGCTGATGTCACCGGCGGGAACCGGCGCTGAGTCACGGCGGGACCGTGGGGACCGGCGGGGGGGGCAGTTCCCACGCCCCTGGGTTCATTCATTCATTCATTCATTCATTCATTCACTCACGCCCCGCGCCCCCCCCCCCCCGGTGTCCCCGTCCGGTGTCCCCGGTGGCGGCAGTCCCACCATGTCCCGGGTTCCCGTTCTCGGTGTCCCCGTTCCTGTGTCTTGTTCGGGCTCCTTACGGCGCCCCTGAGTTCCGTTCCCAGTGTCCCCATCCCGGGAGCCCCGGTCGGGCTCTCGGGGTGTTCCCAGCCCCGTTCCCGGGGTCCCGGCCGGGCTCTCAGAGGGTTCCCAGCACCATTCCCGGGGTCCCGGTGGTCACAGCCCCGTTCCCGAGGTCCTGGGGGTCCCTGTCCTGTTCCCGGTGGTCCCTGTCCCGGGGTTCTCGGTCGGCCTCTCGGGGGGCTCCCAGCACCGTTCCCGGGGTGCCGGTGGTCCCGGCCGGGCTCTCGGGGGGTTCCCCGCCCCGTTCCCGGGCTCTCGGGGGTCCCGGCCGGGCTCTCGGGGGTTCCCCGTCCCGTCCCGTCCCGGTAAACACTGCGCGGGTCGCCCCGGTTACGGCGTTCCCCGGCGGTGACGTCACCACGTCCGGCGTCCCGTGTTTACGTCGCGCGGCAACGGCCGTGACCATGGCAACGGGGGCGGGGCGGGACCACCCCGTGGGGCCGGGAAGAGGGCGGGGCAAAAAACCGAGGGGGCGGGGCTTGAGCCTCCGGATTCCCACGCGTTTCTCGGGGCTGGGGGGACACGAGGGGACATTTGGGGACATTTGGGGACGCGGCAAATCGCAGACACAAATCAGGGGTTCCCCGCGGCCCCCCGGGCCACCCTGTGCCCCCGCTGTCCCCTTGCTGTCACTCCCGGTTGTCACAAGAGTTTTTATTAAAGTGTGGGGGGAAGGGACACGGAGGGGAGGGGGGGACAACACGCACCCCCCAAGTGGGGGGAGGGGTGTGGGGGCCACCCCCAGGCCACGCCCATCCCCTCGCTGTCACCTGGGGGGGGAGTGGACAGGTGAGGCTGTCACTGCGGCTTCACTTTGGCACTTGGGAGCTTGGCCAGGACCCTGCGGGGACAGCGAGGGGTAGGGGGGGGGACACCGGGGACACCCCCGGGACCCCCCGGGACGGGGAGGGAGGGGACAGAGAAGGCACAGGGACACTCACCTGGCTCGCAGGTGGCTCAGGTGGCTCCGCACCAGACTCAGGTACTGGTCGATCTGGGCCTGGGGACATTAGGGACACAGGGGGACAGTTGGGGACATTGGGGGCAGGGGGGGCGAGGGACACACAGAGACCCCCCGGGTCCCCATGTCCTCATGTCCCCATACCTGGTGGCGCCGGTAGAGCACGGGGAAGGTGAATGCGCAGATGACACCTGGCCGGGGAATGACGTGGTGTCACCTCGGTGTCACCTCCAGTCCCCAGGCTGTCCCCACTGCCCTCATGTCCTCTTATCCCACCCCTCCATGTCCCCAGGCTGTCCCCATGTCCTCATTCCCCTGCCCCTGTGTGCCCTCACTGTCCTAGTGTCCCCCCATGTCCCCTGCAGTGTCCCCGTGTGCCCTCACTGTCCCCGTGTCCCCCCATGTCCCTGTGTCCCCTGCAGCGTCCCCATGTCCCTGTGTCCCCCCATGTCCCCTCAGTGTCCCCCCCACGTCCCCATGTCCCCTCAGTGTCCCCATGTCCCCTCAGTGTCCCCGTGTCCCCTCAGTGTCCCCACATCCCCATGTCCCCCCCATGTCCCCCCCACGTCCCCTCAGTGTCCCCCCGTGTCCCCTCGTACCCGCTCCCAGCAGGGTCAGCCCGTTGCACGCAGCCCCCACGTAGGTCAGCAGGTAGAACAGGAAGGCGAACTGCGGCCACCGCGGTGGCACCGCCACTGTCACTGGCACTGGCACTGCCACCAGCACCGCCACCCTGCCCCAAGCCCCCCCCGTGCCACCCCCGTGTCCCCTGTGCCACCCACACCCTCTGTGCCCGCCCTGTCTCCCATGTCTCCAATACCCCCCATGTGTCCCCAACGTCTCCAATGTCCCCAGTACCCCCCATGTGTCCCCAGTGCCCCCCATGCCCCTCATGTCCCCAGTGTCGCCCATGCCCCCAACACCCCCACTGTCCCTCATGTGTCCCCAATGTCCCCCATGTCCCCAACACCCTCAATGTCCTCCACACCCTCCGTGTCCCCTGTGTCCCCTGCGTGCTGCCGGTGTCACCTTGAGGGACTCGGGGACGCTGTGCACGAGGAACAGGCGGGTCAGGGTGCGTGTGGCTGTCACCACGTGTCGCGCCAGGTACCGGGCCCAGCGCTGCTGCTGCTCCGGGCTCAGCACCCCCTGCACGGCCCTGGGGACGGGGACAGGGGATGGGGGACAGTGCCGGGGACAGGGGACATGAATGAGGACAGGGACACGGACAGGGCACAGCAGCTGGGGACAGGGAACAGTGACAGGGGACACGGACAGGGGACAGGGACAGCATCAGAGGGACATGAATGGGGACAGGGAACAGCCACGGGGACAGGGACAGAGCGAGGGGGGACAAGGGGACCACAGGACCACCATGGGGATGGGGACAGGGCCACCCTGGGGGATGTCAGGGGTGACAGGGAGGGGACAGCAGGGATGTCTCCGGTGTCACTCACCGCACAGGGGGCTCCGGGGGGGAAGGGCTCAGTGACCTCAGGGCCAGCTGGCGCAGGCGCAGGGGGATGGTGACAGCCAGCACCGCCAGCGCCCCGTAGGCGCCCACCGAGATGGCGCTGAAGCGGGACAGGCACCCCAGGGCCACCAGTGCCACCAGTAAGGCCAGCGCCGAGCGCTCGGGCGCCCGCCAGTACAGCAGCTCCCATACTGAGGGGCGGGGGGACACCGTTGTCACACCAGAGACAGCAGCGTCCCCTCCCAGTGTCCCGCGGTGCCCCTTCAGAGACACCCCCAGTTCCTTACGGGAGCCCCCCCAGTGCTCCCAGTCCCAACCCAGTGCTCCTCCAGAGTCCCTCCAGTCCATCCCATTGCCTCCCACTCCCTCCCAATGCTCCCCCAGCCGTTCCCCGTTTCTCCCAGTGCCTCCCAGTTCCCCCTCCGGAGTCCCCCAGTGCTCCCAGTACTCCCAGTGCCCCTCCCCCATGCTGCACCTGGCCCCTCCATGGCTCCCGCGGGTGCTGCCGGGTTTTTAGGGGGGTCACCCCCTATTTTTAGCCGCCAATGGCGGCGGGGGCCGCGGGACCCTCCCCGAAATTGGACCCTGGGCAACCCCCCCGGCCCCGCCCCCGCGCGCCGATTGGTAGCTCACCCTGTTCGTCAGCGCGCGCCGCGCTCGCTGATTGGTCCGGGGGCGGCGGGGGCGGGGCCGAGGCTCGTGGGAGCTCCGGGGGGGCCTGGTGCGGGGCGCCCCCTGGCGGCGGGGCAGGGAGGGGCGCGGGGGCTGCTGGGAGAAAAGAATGGGGAGGGGTCTCGGGACCCCCCTCATATACCCGAACCCACCCTTGGGGACCCCCAATTTCCCCCTCAGGGAATGCCCCCGGACCCCTAGGGAACCCCAAATCTCCCCCACAGCAGCCCCAAACTCCCCCTCGGGACCCCCAAATCCCCTCTCCCATTCTCACCCGTGCTCCTGGGGGGGGGCTCCTCAACCTCGGACCCCCCCAGGTCCACCATGGCCCCCTCGGCGGGGGCCGGGGACTCCCCGGGACGTTTCTGGGGGGCCCTGGCGGCCGCTCGGGGGTCCGGCCCCCGGGGGGAGCTCAGGCGGGGGGTGCGGCCCCTTCGGGGTTCCCGGCGGCCCCGGGGTCCCGGTTCGGGCTGAGGGGGGCCCTCCCCGGCCCGGAAGGCGATGTAGGAGAAGGTGAGCTCGCGGGGGGCGTCCCGGGGGGATCCCCCCCTCCACGCCGCCGCCCTGTCCTCATCTTCATCCTCCTCCTCCTCCTCGGGGGGCTCCGGCACCGGCAGCTCGGGGAACTCCGAGTCCTCGTTGCCACCTGGATTTGGGGGTTGATTTTGGGGGTTCGGGAGGGGTTTTGGAGTTCAGGGGAAGAGTTTCGGAGTTCGGGAGGGTTTGGGGTTCGGGGGGGTGGGTCGGGGGTCCCGCTCACCCTCGGTGGAGTCCGGCGTGGTGGAGGCCGTGGACGGAGCCTCTTCTGGGGGGGCACGGGGGGGAGGGACCCCTAAACTTGGTCCACACTTCCCGGGACCCCCGGACGCGCCCCGTGTCCCGGTCCCGGTTAGTTCTGGACCCTCCATCCCGGTTTGTGCATCCCCGGGATCTCCCATCCCCGGTGTCCCATTCCCAGTGTTCCCGGTGCCTCCAAGTCCCTGTTCCCATACACCCGGTACCGGATACCTTTGTCCCCGGCACCTCCCGGTGTCCCATCCCCGGCCATGCCCGGTTCCCGCATTCCCGGCCACTCCCAATCCGCCCATCCCGTTCCATCCCCGTCCCCTCCCGGTACCGGATCCATCCCCGGTTCCTGTTGCCCCCATCCCCATCCTTCCGTGCCCGGCTCCTCCCGGTTCCCGCAGTCCCGGTTCGCCTCGGTTCGCCCCGGTCCGCTCCGGTCCCCCATCCCCGGCTGTCCCTCTCCACTCCCCTTTCCCTGCCGCCGGTACCGATTCCCGGTACCGATTCCCGATACCGATTCCCGATTCTCGATCTCCGCTACCTCCCGCATCCCGTAGCCCCTCCCGCTCCCTCCATTCCCAGCCGCTCCCCGCACCCCATTCCCGGTTCCCGGTGCCCGGTTCCCGCTTCAGCATCCCCGGCCCCTCCCGGCGCCGCCGCCCCTTCCCCTCTCCCGCTTCCCGGGGCCGCTTCCCGGGGCCGCTTCCCGGTCCGTACTGCAGTGGGCGAAGCCCAGGACCTGCCCCATGGCGGCGGCCCCCGCATGGGGCTCCCGGTCGCGCTCGGCCCCGCCGCCCCCGGGCCGGCCCCGCCGCGCATCACCGCAGCGCCATGGCGGGGCCCGAGGCCACGGACAAAGGGCGGCGGCGGCGGCGGCGGAGAGGGGCGGGGCGGGGGGCGGGACCGCACCGGAGAGCCGGGAATGGGGAACCGGCGCCGGGAACGTGCACCGGGAACCGGCACCGGGAACCGGCAGCGGGCACTGGGAACCAAGAACCGGGAACCGACAGCAGGAACCTGCAGCGGAGAGCCGGGAACCGGGCACTGGGAACCAAGAACCGGACACTGGGAACTGGGAACCGGCACTGAGAACAGGGAATTGGGAAACGGGAACCGGCATCGGGCACCACGAACCGAGAACGGATACCTGGAACCGGCACCGGGAACAGTGTACCGACCCCGGGCTCTCCGGTTCCCCTCGGAGTCACCGACACCTCCCAGTGCCCCCCCAGGGCCATCCCAGTGCCCCCCCAGGGCCATCCCAGTGCCCCCTCAGGACCATCCCAGTGCCCCCCCAGTATCTCCCAGTGCCCAGAACCGGAGAGCTCGGGGGGGACACCGGATGGATACGGGCGGAGGGACACCGGGGGGACACCGGGGGGGGGGTCCGTTGGGGGACGCTGGGGGGACACTGGACATTACTGGTCCTCAATGGGCCCCACGCGCCGCCGTTGCCGCTTTAAGGCGCCCCGGGCGGATCTCCCGTTCGCCGCCGCCGCCACCGGTACCGGGAGGGGCGGGGCCGGGAGGGCGGGGTGAGGCCCATGGGGGGCGGGGCCTCTCGCCGGGACCGGCGGGTCCGGCCCCCGCTGCCACCGGAAGGGCCCGGACCGGTCGCCACCGCCAGCATGAGGTGAGCGGGGATCGGTACTGGGAATACTGGGAGCGACTGAGAGCACCGCGCACCGGCGCTGGGAGGACCGGGGGAGGCGTTAACGGGCACGGGGGGCACTGGGGATCGGTACCGGGCGTGCTGGGAGCATTGGGAATAGGTACTGGGCGAACTGGGAGCACTGGGAGCAGCGGACAGTGGCGCGGGGGGCACTGGGAGAGCCGGTAACGGGTACTGGGCGGCTCTGGGATCGGTACCGGGGGCACTGGGGGTACTGGGAGAGCCGGTAACGGGCACTGGGCGGCCCCGCGATCTGCACTGGGGGCACTGGGGACACTGGTAACGGGCGCTTGAGGCAGCGGGCGGCGCCGGCAACGGGCACTGGGAGAACTGGGACCGGGGGTTGCGGGCGCTGGGCAGCACCGGCAGAGCCGGGATCCGGAACTGGGAGCAGTGGGAGCACCGGCAAGCGGTATTGGGAGCGCTGGGAGAACCGGGAAGTGGGACTGGGAGCGCTGGGGAAACCGGGAACTGCGACTGGGGTCACTGGGAGAACGGGGAAGTAGGACTGGGAGGGCTGGGAAAACCGGGAACTGCGACTGGGGGCACTGGGAGTACCGGGAACTGGGACTGGGGGCACTGGGAGTACCAGGAGCGAGCACAGAAAGGGACCGGAAGAACTGGGAGCGGGAAAAGAGCGCTGGGAACGGGAACTGGGAGTACTGGGACGGGCACTGGGAGCATTGGGGGCACTGCGAGGGGGCAGGGAGCGCCGGGAACGGGCACTGGGTGTACTGGGGAGCACTGGGAGCGGGCACTGGGAGCACTGGGAGCGGGCACTGGGAGTACTGGGGGGTGGGGGAGGGGCACCCAAGGGGAGAAGAGGAAGGAAAAGGGGGGGGGGGGGATGGGGAGAGGTTTTGGGGTGCAGGGTGGGGGAAGGGGGGGCAGCACCCGGGAATGCCGCAGGGTTCGGGCGGGGGGAGGGGGTCCCCGACCCGGGGGGGGTCGTCTCAATGCCACCCCCAGGGGGTCCCTAAATTAAGAGGGGGGGGGGTCCCTAAACACCAAGAGGTCCCACACGGGGGAGGGGGGATCCCCATAGAAGTGGGGTCCAGCCCCTATTGTGGGGACCCATCCCTCTTTAGAGGAGTCCAGCCGTTATTTGGGGATCTTCCCATCCCCTTTTTGGGGGATCCATCCCTTTTTTTTTGGGGGGGGGGGGTGGGGGGTGACCCACCCGTGCCCCCCCCCCCCCCCCCCCCCCTCAGCGAGCGGGTGCTGTGCTCCGCCCGGGCCTCGGTGCTGCTCTACGACGACGCCCAAAAACAGTGGGTGCCGGCGGGGGGACCCCCCCAGAGCCCCAGCTGTGTCCAGCTGTTCCATCACCCTGGCACCCTCGGCTTCCGGCTGGTGGGGCGGCGGCTGCACCCCGAGGGGCAGGTACGGGGGGGGGGGGGGGGAAAACACACACACACACCTGGGGAGCACCCGCGGGGCAGGGGGCAGCCCTTTTTTGGGGGGGTTGGGGATTTTTTTGTGGTTTGGGGGAGTGGGTCTGTGGTTTTGGAGGTTTTTCTGTAATTCTTGCACTCCATGACTTTTTGGGGAGGTGTGACTTCCTGTGACACCTTTAACCGGGAGGGGGGGGGGGGGGGTAGGGGGTGTTGTCACCCATGGTTTTGGGGAGGGGGGCTCCATGACACCCCTACGATTTCGGGGGGGATCTCTCCGCTTTGTCCGCCTTCCCCAGGTGGTGCTGAACTGTCCCCTGGCGCGGGGGCTGCGCTACAGCCAGGCCACCTCCCAGTTCCACCAGTGGCGCGAGGGCCGGCGGGTCTGGGGGCTCAGCTTCGCGGCCCCCCCCGAGGCTGCCCAGTTCGCCTCGGCCGTGCTGGGAGCGCTGCAGGCACTGGAGCAGGGTGGGTCTGGGGGGGTCCCCGAGTCCTGGGTACCCCCCAAAATCACCTCTGTGTGTTCCTTGACCCCTCAAATTCACCTTTGTGTGTCCCCCAAATTCACCTCTGTGTGCCACTCCTGCCCAAAATCACCTTTGTGTGTCCCCCAAATTCACCTCTGTGTGCCCCTCCTGCCCAAAATCACCTTTGTGTGTCCCCCAAATTCACCTCTGTGTGTCCCCCCGCCCCCCCAGGCACCCCCCTGTCCTGGCCCGACCCCGATGGTTCCACCCCGGTCCAGCCGGAGCAGCAGGACAGGTGAGGGGAACGCCGAATTTTTTTTTTTTTTTTTTTGGAGGGGGGCACTTGGACATCCTCATGGGGGATTTTTCGGGGGTGCTAACTCTCTGTCCCGCCCCCCCCCCAGGCCAGTAATGGATGAGTCCGAGCGCCGTGGGACGGCTGCAGGTGGGTGAGAGGGGCGGGGGGCTTCACCCTGACCCCCTCCCCCCAAAAATTCTTCCTTTCCCCCCCCCCCCATTGACCTCCTCTCCCAAATTTTTTCCCCCCAGTGGCGCCCCCAGGAGCCTCTCCCCCCCCTCCCCTCGGCCCTCCCCCACCTCCGGGCCCCCCCCCGCCCCCGGGGCCCCCTCCCCCCCAAGCCCCGGGGGTGCCCCCGGCCCCACCATTGCCGGAGGGGGGGGGACCCGGGGGCGTTCCCGGGGGGGTCTCCGGCTTTGCCGCTGCCATCGCGGGGGCCAAACTCAGGAAAGTCGGGAAGGTGAGTGTTGGGGGAGGGGTGTGTGTAATTAATTAATTAATATTAATTAATATTAATTAATATTAATTAAGTTACATTAAGTTAACAGGGTGGGGGGTATTGAATAGGGGGTGTCCCTCCTCACCCCCGTTTGTCCCATCAGGATGAGACCCCGAGTGGGGGTCCCACCCCTATTCCCCCCCCCAAAACCGATGGGGCCCCCCCACCCCGGGCCGGCGGTGGGGGGCTGATGGAGGAGATGAGCGCCATGCTGGCCCGCAGGTGAGGAGGGGGCGGTCCAGTTTGGGGGAGGGGGGGGATCCCTCAATTCCCACCTGACCCCCTCTCCCACCTTTCCCAGGAGAAAAGCCACGGAGGCGCCAAAGAAGGACGATGATGTCACCAACGTCAGTATGACAAACCCCCCCCCAAAAAAAAAAACAATTTTGGGGAGGGTGTTTCTGTGTTTCTGTTTCCCCCCCCCCCCTCGTCTCAGCCCCCTCCCCAAATTTCGCCCTCCCTCCCCATTTTGTGTCCCCGCAGGAGGAGGCGGAGCCGGGCGCGAGGACGGCGGGGCCGGCACCGGGTGAGCGCGCGGACTACAACCCCCAGCATGCACCGCGGTGGGGGCGCGCGGCCGGGCACGGTGCGCGCGCGCGGGGCACGGTGGGAGCTGTAGTTCTAACCAAAAAAAAAGCTTTGGCGGGAAACCGGGTGGGTTCCCGGGGGCTTTTTTTGGGGTGGGGGAGAATTGCCAGCCCCCCCCCCCCCCGTCTTGTCCCCACAGAGCCCGTACGGAGGCCCTGGGAAAAATCCAGCTCCACCTTGCCCAGGTGGGTTTTGGGGGTGCTTGGGAGGGGAGATGTTTTTATAAGGGGGGGGCCCTGTGGTGGTCCCCAATTCATTTCATCTCCGCCCCCCCCCACCCAAGGATGAAATCAGCCGTTCCAGCTGCCCCCACCGAGTCCCACAGTGAGCTGGACCTGGAGCGATTCAAACTGGTACCAGTTTGGGGTGGCGTTGGAGGGGTGGGATTTGGAGGTGGGGGGGGGGTCTGTGGTGTGCCCCCCCCTCACCTCGTGCCGCCCCCCACCCCCAGGAGCTGCTGGAGGAGGTGCGGAGGGAGCTGCAGAAGATGAAGGAGGAGATCATCGAAGGTGGGGGAGGGGGCTCTGGGGAAATGGGGGGAGGGTCGCAGGGGCGTCATTGGGGGAGGGGGGGGCGTGACAAGAGCCCCTCCCCCGACCCTTTTTCTGTCTATCCCCCCCCAGCGTTTGTGATGGAGCTGCGGAAGCGGAACGGGCCCTGACCCCCCCCCCCCCCCCATGCCCTTCATGCCACGAGCCCGGATTTTTGGGGGGAGGGGGGGTGGAAGGGTGTGTCCCCCCCCTTTCCCCTCAACACCCCCCTCACCATTTCACCCCCTCACCACCCTGGGGGCTCCGGGCTGCATCCCCCAGGCTGTGCCTTACCAGCGGGGGGGGCCCCGAGCCCCCCTACCCACACTGTGCTCCCCCACCGCCAATCGGGGACCCCGATTTTACACTTGGGGGGGATGGGAAAAAGGGGAAACTCCCCTCTCCTGATTTCCCACGCCCCCTTCCCCCTCCCGGGGACTTTTTAAAGCCACTTTTGGGTTTTTCACTTTTTTTTTTTTCGGTTATTTTGGGGTGGGGGGGGGGGATTCCCCCACCCGGCACCAATAAAGAATTTTCTACGGGACCCTCGTGGTTTTGGGGGGTCCCTGGGGGGGGGGGGGGGGGGGGGGGGGCTGGGTTTTAATGACCACACCCCCAGCAGAGGAAGCCCCACCCACTCCACAAATCCCTCAGCACCTCCCACCAATCACCGCTCTCCTGCTCATCTGGCCCCACCCCATCACACTGACCACGCCCATGTGACACACCCTGTTTAGCCACGCCCACCCCCTGTTAACCCCACCCCTTAAAGGCACTGCGGGGCAGAACACGGAAGCGCTTTAATGCGTGGGGGTGTGGCCTGTCGTGACAGGGGCGTGGCCTGTCGGGACAGGGGCGTGTCCAGAACCGGTGGGGGTGTGTCCAGAACCTACAGGGGTGGGGTTAACCCCTGCAGCGCCATTCACAGCTTGAGTGTGGGTGTGTCCTGAGGTTCCCTGGGCGTGTCCAGCCCCACCCTGGGCGTGTCCAGCCCCACCCTGGGCGTATCCCTGGGCCCGCAGCTCCTCCAGGTCCCTCTGGAGCTGCTCAAGGCCGTGCCGGAGGTCGCTCAGGGTCTGCTCCAGGTGCTCCTCGCGGCGCCGGCTCTGCCCCGCCTGCCGCAGGTACTCGAGGTAGAGGCAGAGCCCCCCAACCCCGAAGACCAGCGCCTCCCCCAGCAGCTCTGCCCCCAGCTCAGCTGCTGCCTCCTCGTTCAGGGGCTTCACGGCGGCCCCCCGGAAGCCAAGCAGGCGCATCTTGGTTCGCATCTCTACCCAGTGGTAAACTGGGGGGGTATTGGAAATGTGTTAGTGGGCCCTGAAATTGGGGTGGTCCCCAAAACACGGCTGGGAGCATGCCCGGGTTCAGCCCAAATAAAATAAATTATCCCCCAAAAGTCCAGTGGTAAATCACCCCCGCAAATCAATCCACAGATCAGCCCCAAAATCCTGTCACGGATCCGGCCATAAATCCCGTCCCGCAAGCCAACCCCCAAATCTAGCCCCAAATCCAGTCATAAATCCCCCTCAAACCAACCCCAGATCCTCCCCGAAAATCCTGTTACAGATTCCCTCCAAATCCAGCCATAAATCACCCCCAAACCAAACCCCAAATCCCCCCAAAATCCAGCCTCAGACATCCCCAAATCCCCTCCAAATCGCTCCCCCCCCCCCAAATCCAGCCATAGACGCCCCCAAACCCACCCCCCTGGAACAGCGTCCCCACGTGTCCCCTATGTCCTTGTCACCCCACCAGGACACCTCAGACCCCTCCCCACTCACACCGGGTACACCAAGGGCCTGGAAGGAGGAGGAGGGGCTGGGGCAGGGTCCCACCAATGTCCCCAGGTGTCCCCTCAATGTCCCCAGCCGTCCCTCCCATGACCCCAGGTGTCCCCCCAGTGTCCGCAGGTGTCCCACCCTTGTCCCCAAGTGTCCCCACACCCCCGTGACCCCTCCCTGACCCCCGCCCCTGATCCCGGCCCAGCCCGGCGGGTCCGGGGCTGTGTCCCCCCGTGTCCCCCTCTGTCCCCGGGTGTCCCCAGGCCCCCCCCGGGGGTGTCACTCACGCTGGGCGGGGGGCAGGCAGATGTAGGTGCGGAAGAAGGGGGACGCGCGCGCTCCCGCTTTGATGCGCGCGGCCAGGGGCCGGCTGAGCTGGCGCGCGCCCAGCGTCAGCAGCTTGGCCAGCGGGAACGCGCCCGCCACCATGCTTGGGGGGGGTGGGTGGGCGGCGCGCGGTAATGACGTCACGGGCGCGCCTCGGCGGAGAGCGGGGGCGCGCCTCGGGTTGGACACGCCCCCTTCCCCCGCCGTGGGTGGCGCCTCCTGGCGGACTCGCGAGGCCCTTGTGTGGGACAAGCCCCCTTGTCCTGAGGACACGCCCACAGGGCTGGGGGTGATGGGGGACACTGGGGGACACTGGGGGGGACACTGGAGGGGTGGAGACTGCGGGACACTGGGGGGGACACTGGGGATACTGGGGGACACTAGGGGAAACCGGGACATCTGGGGGGGTGGAGACTGCGGGACTCTGGGACACACCTGGGGGGACACTGGGGACACTGGGAGACACCTGGAGGGACACTGGGGGGAAACTGGGGGACATGTGTGCCGGACACTGAGGGACACTGGGACATCTGGAGGTGGGGGGGGGGGAACACTGCGGGACACTGGGATACACCTGAGGGGACACTGGGGACACTAGGGGACAGTGGGACAGCTGTGATGGACGCTGGGACACTGGGAGAACACCGGGGGGACACTGGGGAGACACCTGGGGGACACTGGGGGACAATGGGGGACATTGGGGGACAATGGGACAGCTGTGGAAGACACGTGGGGACACTGGGACATCTCGGGGGGCACTGGGACACAGGTGGGAAACACCTGTGGGACAATGGGACACCCGTGAGGGTGGGCTGGGGCACGCCTGGCTGACATCCGGATGACACTGGGATCCCCGTAGGTGACACTGGGACCCCACTGGTGACACCGAGGCTCCTCCCGCGCCCCCCGCCCCTCCCGGGGGCGGTCCTAGCCCCTGCCGGTGCCACCCGAGGGTGACAGAGCCACGCGCGGATCAGGGACCGGGAACACCGGGGCGGGGGAGGGGGTGGCACTGTCACCACAGCCCCGGGACACTCCGGGACCACCCCAGGGGCCACCAGGCATCCCCCAGGGGCCACCATGGGCCAGCGGGCAGCGACCCCCGCCCCGCTGAGCCACGTCCCGTCCGGAGCAGAGGTGAGACCCCCCCCCAATGTCCCCCCGATGTCCCTTGATGTCCCTTGCTGTTCCCCCGCGGTCCCTCGATGCCCCAAACTGCCCTCTACTGTCCCCCCGATGTCCCCTCCGATGTCCCTGCTGCTGTCCCCGCCGGTGTCCCCCGATGTCCCCCCGTTGTCCTCCACTGTCCCCCCCGATGTCCCTCACTGTACTCCTGCTGTCCCCCGACGTCCCCGCCACTGTCCCCTCTGTCCCCCCCGATATCTCCTCGATGTCCCCCGATGTCCCCCCGCTGTCCCCGCCGGTGTCCCCCCCGATGTCCCCCGATGTCCCCGCTGTCCCCCCAGGAGCGCTCCGCCCAGGCCACCGTGGTCGCGTGGCGCCAGTACCGCCAGGCGTGCGAGCTGCACCTGCGCCTGGCCCCGCCCCCTCCAGGTAGGTGAGCCGCGACACCTTGGGGACACCGGGGACACCCCAGGGGACATCCCTAACCCCACCTGACCCCCCCCCCCCCCCCCCCCCCAGGACCCGTCTGCAACCGCAGCTTCGACCTGTACGCGTGCTGGGGGGACGCTGTCCCCAACAGCACCGCCACTGTCCCCTGCCCCTGGTACCTGCCCTGGTACCACCGAGGTAACGGCGACACCCCGAGGGTCCCCGCGGGGGGACACGGGTGACAGAGCGGGACAGCGGTGACAGCGGTGTCACAGTGCAGGGCGGGGTGGTGGCGCGGCGCTGCGGCCCCGACGGGCGCTGGGTGACAGATGACAGCGGCAGGCCCTGGCAGGACAATTCCCAGTGCGAGGACCTGGCACAGGTGCAGCCGCTGCAGGTGGGGACAGCGCGGGGACGCTGCGGGGACAAAGGGGGGACAGGACGGGGGAGGGGGGTCGCAGGGGAGTGACGCTGTCGGGGACAGCGGGGGTGACCCAGCGGGGGTGACACCGTGGGGGTGACACCGTGGGGGTGACACCGTGGGGGTGCCGCCACGCTGGGCGGCGCCGCGTGCTGAGTGTCGCGCTCCCTTTGTCACGCTGTGCCCCCCGTGTCGCGCTGCGCGCTGCGTGTGTCACACTGCGCTCCGTGTGACACCGCGCGACACCGCGCGGCGCCTCGTGCCACGCTGCGCCGGCACGTGTGTCACACCCTGTGTCGCGCTGTGCCGTGCCCCGTGTCCCCCGTGACGTGTCCCCTGCCATGTCCCTTGTCTCGGGCTGTCGCCTGTACCCGTGTCCCCTGTCCCGGGCTGTCCCCTGTTCCGTGCTGTTCCCTGTCCCCGTGTCCCCGTCCCCTGTCCCCGCAGCGCCAGGCGTGGCTGCTGGAGCAGTTCCGCCTCCTCTACACCGTGGGATATTCCCTGTCCCTTGTCGCGCTGGTGGTGGCGCTGCTGCTGCTGCTGCTGCTCAGGTACGGGCACACCTGGGGGGGCTGTGTCACACCTGAGGGGGCTGGGTTACACCGGGGGGGAGGGCTGTGTCACCTCAGGGGCACTGTCACCTGTGTGTGCCGCTGCCCCCCGAGGGGGTGTCACCCTGGCGGTGTCCCCGTGTCACCCAGAGCCGTGTCCCCGTGACACCCGTGTGGTGTCCCCGTGTCCCCGCAGGCGCCTGCGCTGCACGCGGAACCTGATCCACGCCAACCTCTTCGTGTCCTTCGCCCTCCGCGCCGGCGCCATCCTGACCCGGGACGCGCTGCTGCCCCACGGCCACGGCCACGGCCACGGCCACCCCCTGCAGCTGCTGGGCATGCAGGTGGGCACGGGGGGACACCCACGGGGACACCCGGGGGAGAGGGCGACACGCCCGGGAACACCCGCGAAACGGGGGGACATGGACGGAACACAGGGAGAACCCACGGAGACACCTGTGGGAGGGAGGGGACACTCACGGGAGCGGGTGACACGCACGGGGGGAGGCTGGGGGGAGCACACGGGGACATCCACCGCAGCAGGGGACACCGGGGTGGCTGTCACACGCTGCCGCCCCGGGCCGGTCTGTGGCGGGGCGGGGAGGGGACAGTGGTGTCGCCGCAGGCGGGCCCCGCGTGTCGCGTGGCGCAGAGCCTGGCCCAGTACTGCGTGGGAGCCAACTACGCGTGGGCCATGGCCGAGGGGCTCTTCCTGCTCCGCCTCCTGCTCGCCACCTCGGGTCGCCGCTGCCTGCCCGCCTTCCTGCTCCTCGGCTGGGGTGCGACACGTCCCTGTCACCTGTGTCACCTGTGTCACCGTGTCACCTGTGTCACTGTGTCACCTGTGTCACCGTGTCACCGTGTCATTGTGTCACCTTTGTCACTATTTCACCTCCTGTGCCTTTGTGTCCCCCAGCCCCCCTGACCAGGTGTGTATCCCGTCCCCACCAGGTGTCCCCGTGCTCTTCGTGGTCCCCTGGGTTGTTCTGCGCTACCTGTACGAGAACGAGGGGTGAGGCCACCTGTCCCCCGCCTTGTCCCCGCCCTGTCCCCTCTGAGGGACGGCGGTCACATAGGTGACACCCCCCAGGTGTTGGGAGCGCAACGAGAAGGTGGCGGTGTGGTGGGTGATCCGCTGTCCCATCCTGGTTGCTGTCGCGGTGGGTGACATCGCAGCGGGGGTGGCAGTGTCCCCTCCCCACCCAGGGGTGTCACCGCAGGTGTCCCCTCCCCTCGCCCAGGTGAATTTCGTGGTTTTCGTGCGAATCGTCCGGATCCTGGTGGCCAAAGTGCGCGCGCATCAGGTGTCCCGCGGGGACACGCGGCTCAGGTGCGGACATGGGGTGGGGGGTGCACGGGAACACCTGGGGCAGGTGGGGACACCAGGTCCCTGAGGTCTTCCTCCATTCCTGGGTGCGTCCCTAGCGGTGTCCCTTCCCTGTCTGTCCCCAAATCTCCCTGGGCGTGCCCCCACGGATGTCGCCGTGCCCGGAGGTGTTCCTGGGTGTCCCCAGCAGTGTCCCCCCGTGTCCCCCCGTGTCCCCAGGCTAGCTCGCTCCACGCTGACGCTGATCCCGCTGCTGGGCGTGCACGAGGTGGTTTTTGCCCTGGCCGGTGAGGGCGAAGGTGGTGGCGGCCTGAGGCTGGCGCGGCTCTGCCTGCACCTGCTGCTCACCTCGGCGCAGGTGAGGGGACACCGGGGGGGCATGGTAATTAGTGGGGTTAATTAGGGTCATTTGGGAGGGTAATGGCTTTCCCAGGAGCCCCCCAGGTGTCCCCATGTCCATTCCCCTCCCCGCACAGGGTCTGGTCGTCAGCGTCCTGTACTGCTTTACCAACAAGGAGGTGCGTCACGACCCGGGCATGTCGCGATAGGTGGCGGCACTTATCGCGACCGCGGTGCCACATGTCGCGACATGCCGCCCGCAGGTGCAGGCTGAGGTCCGCCGGGGGTGGCAACGGTGCCGTCTGGGCGTCCCCGGCCCCCCCAGAGCCCCCCCGAGGGGTCGCTCCCGGCGGGGCCAGCGCCCGGTGGCCGAGAGCGGCTGCTGAGGGGGCAGGGGGCACCAGTGGGTACTGGGGGGACACCTGGGGGGGCAATCTGGGGGTGTTGGGGGAGGCGACTCTCCAAGAGTTTGAGCTGCTGGGGGTGTTCTGGGTCAATTTGGGGCAAAATCTGATGGATTTAGGTGTTGGGGGGGAGGGCTCAATGCCTTGGGGTCCAGCGGGGGGGGTATCGGAGGGGACACCTTGGGGACACGAGGGGTCTCCCCAGGTTTGTACTCTAAAAATAAAACGACCACGTGACACACAGGGGTGCTGCGCAGTCATTTTGGGAGAGGGGGGGATCACTGGGGGGGTACGGGGAGATTGTGAAGGGAACTACAACTCCCAGCATGCCCCGCAGCGCGGTGCCGGACGTCACGGCTGGGGACTACAATTCCCACCGGCGCCCGGAGCGGCGCAGGCGCGGAGCTTGGCGGCCGCGAGCGCAGGCGCGGAGGGGCACCCCGGAAGCGGCCGGAGAGGCGGAGCGGCCGCGCCCGGCACTGCCCGGTGAGCGGGGGAGGGGCGGCGGCACCGGGTGGGGCCCGGCCAGCGCGGGAGGGGGAGGGACGTGGACTCGGGGCGTCGCGGGACGCCCCGGGGAGCGGTCGGGCCTGCGGGTCGGTGGCTGAGAGCAGCCACGGGGCCTAACGGAGGGGACGGCGGGGGCTCGGGGGGGATTCCGGTGCGACGCTGAGAACCGGCGCGGGGGGACGGCGCAGCTCAATCGACACGCGGGGTGCGCCCGGTGGGTCTGGTGTTGTCTGCGCGCCCCCGGCGTAGCGGGGCCGGGCCTGATAACGCATCCCCCCCGCCGGACACCGGCGCCGGTTCCCCCCCCGGGCCCACGCGGGACCGGGACCGCGGCGCGGGCAGGGCGGGGCCGCAAGGCCGCGCCCCCGCGAGGCCACGCCCGTCGCCCCCGGCCACGCCCCGGCCGCGCCGCGCGCCGCCGTCCATATATGGGCATGGCCCGAACGCCATGCGCTGATTGGCCGCCGGTCGGGCGCGCGCGGAGTGGAAGGCGTTAAACGGGCGGGGCGAGGCGTGGCCTCTACGGGGGGCGGGGCGTGAGGAGGGGCGGGGGCTAGGGGCTCGGGGGGCGGGGCTTGCGGCGCGCGTGGGTAGAGGACACAGCCCCGCGATGTCCCCGAGTGTCCCCCCCGTGTCCCTGAGTGTCCTCCCCGTGTCCCTGAGTGTCCCGGAGTGTCCCCCCTGTGTCCCCCTGCCGTCATCCGCCGTCTCTCCGCAGGCCCGGGCGGCCCCGGCGGCGTGGCCGTGCCATGCGGTGCTGATGGAGCCCAACGCCTTCCCGCAGCTGCAGCTGTGGTGCCCGCGGCCCTTCGGCACCTTCTCGCAGAACAAGCCATGCGCCCCCGCCGGGGCTGCCCCCGCAGCTCCCCGCAAACCCCTGGGCTGCCGCCCCTCCGAGAACACCCCCCCGGAGCCCCCCGAGCCCGGCCCAGTGCCGGCAGCCACAGCCGAGGACGGGCGGGTGCTGCTGGACACTTGGTACGTCATCAAGCCGGGCAACACCAAGGAGAAGGTGGCTTTCTTCGTGGCCCACCAGTGCGGCACCGGCAGCACCGGCGGCGGCGGCGGCCGCGCCAGCACCATGAAGGTCAAGGGCAACTGGGGCAGCGATAGCTCCAAGGCCAAGCGGCGCCGGCGCTGCCACGACCCCAAGGCTGTTCCAAACCCGCCCTGGGCCGCCAGCACTGGCAACACCCCCAAGGAAACTCCTAAGGACACCCCCAAGGACACCCCCAGCGACACCACCGGGGACAGTGCCGGCGACACCCCGGACCTGCTGTCGGTGGCGGAGATGGTGGCGCTGGTGGAGCGGCGGGCGGCGCTGGCCCTGCAGAGCCTGCCCCGGCCCTGCGACGCTCCGGCCCCGCTGGTGCTGCTGGAGGCGCCGGGTGGCCCCGAGTGCCGGCGCGTGGCCGCGGCTGTGGCCCAGTTCGAGTCGCAGCAGCAGCACCGGGAGCGCGGTGGGGCCCGGCCCAACGGGCTCTGCCGAGGCGGCCCCAACGCCGCCGAATGTGCCACGGGCTCGGCGGCGGCTGCAGCGGGGCCCGGCGAGGTGCGGATCGCCTTCCGCATCTCCAGCGGGCGCGAGCATCCCCGCGCGGCCACCACGGCCACCAGTGCCGTCCCCGAGCGTCCCCGCGCGCTGGGCGCCAAGGACCAGATCACCTGTGACCTGTACCGGCTGGTCAGCCCGGCGCGCGCCGGCGTGGAACTGCTGCTGGCTGCCAAAGGGGACAAGGACGGCGCCGACGAGACGGCCGCAGCGGCGACCGAAGCAAGCGCCGGCGTCGCCGAGGGTCCGACGGCACCACGGGACTGCACATCCGGCTTCCACGTGGACGTGGTGGTGACAGGCGTGGTGGACCAGTGCGTGTTCTTTGGCAAGGACAGTGCCAAGCAGGTTACGGAGGAGACGGTGCGGCTGCCGGATGAGCCGCCTCCGCCGGGACAGCTGTTCCTGCTGCCTGGGCAGCCCGAGGAGCCGGTGGCCACCACGGCGGCGCCGGGCCGGGAGGCGTCCGGTGACCCGGCGCTGTGCCGGTTGTACCGCCACGTGTCTCACGATTTCCTGGAGATCCGCTTCAAGATCCAGCGGCTGCTGGAGCCGCGGCAGTACATGCTGCTGCTGCCCGAGCACGTCATGGTGAAGATCTTCAGCTACCTGCCCACGCAGGCGCTGGCCGCCCTCAAGTGCTCGTGCCACTACTTCAAGTCCATCATCGAGACTTTTGGCGTGCAGGCCACGGATTCCCGGTGGAACCGCGACCCGCTGTACCGGGACGACCCCTGCAAGCAGTGCAAGAAGCGCTACGAGCGCGGGGACGTGTCGCTGTGCCGCTGGCACCCCAAGCCCTACCACCATGACCTGCCCTACGGCCGCTCCTACTGGATGTGCTGCCGCCGGCCGGACCGGGATGCGCCCGGCTGCCGGACGGGGCTGCACGACAACAACTGGGTGCACCCGGCCGGCCGCAGGGAGGAGGGCAGGTGAAGGACAGGGACGGACGGATGGACAAACGGATGGGCGGTCGGCTCCGGGGGTGGGGAACGGGAAGGGGCCACAGAAGGATGGAAAAAAAAGGAATGGAATGGTCAAGTGTGGAATTGTGGAAGGGAGAGGAGGGACGGGGTGGGGTGGCCTTAGGGGTGGCGATGTTCCCAGCTGGGCTGGTGGCCCCAGGGAGGGTGACGTTTCCCTCCAGGGTGGTGGTCCCATGGAGGACAGTGGGGACAGCTCATGGTGAGGTTCACAATGGCGCTGGTGGCCTCATGGAGGGTGGCATTCCCCTCCAGGGTGGTGGCCTCATGTGGTGACAGCCCAGCAGGGCTGGTGCCAGGGAAAGGGGTGGCCCCCCAGGCTGGGGTGTCCCTCAGAACGGTGACAACACTGCCCACGTGACAGCCCCACAGAAGGGCTGGTGGCACTGGGGAGGGTGGCGGTGCCAGGGCAGGGAGGGCCATGGCCTGTCCCATGTGATGTCCCCATCTGAGGTCACCTGTCCCGGGCAGTGACCTGTCCCTGCTGAGGTCCCACGAGGAGTGACGCCCTGTCCCAGGGGTGGTGACTCAAACGCTGAGGGTGACACCCGAGGGGGGCACAGTCCCAAGGAGGATGGCTGTGCTCACCACCTGTGTGTCCCTGTTGTGTCCCCCCGTGTCCCTGTCAAGCCACCCCCACCAGCCAAGCCCCGCCCACCGCCCAATCCCAGCTCTCCTCGTCACCCCGCGCGGCCCCTCCCCATCTAGGCCCCGCCCCTTCTCCGTGATTGGCTCACGCAGGGCCCCCCCAGGACGCCCAACCCCCCCCGCCATGCGCCAGGTCCCGGCCGGGTCGCGCCGCGCGCGGGCTGCGGGTTCGAGTCCCGGTCCGGCCCGGGGGCCGCTCCCGGTACCGCTCCCGGGGACGGGCCGGTTCCGGTGGCTCCTGCCACGCCCCCCCCGCGCGGCTCGGCAGCTGCTGCCGCTGCTGGCGGTGCTGGCCGCCGCCACCGCCGTTCTATTCCTCTCCTGGCCCGGCGGGGAACGCGGAACCACCGGAACCAGCGGCCCGGTGAGCGGGGAGGGATTAACGGGACGGGATTAACGGGAGCACCCCCAAAACCTTTCGGGACCAACCGAGCTCGGCCGGGACCCCCGGGCTCGTTCAGGATCCGTTCCTGGCCGCGACCAAAGGATGCCGGGGTGTCCTGGACCCCCCCCGGGGGTCCCCGGAACCCTCCGGGAACCTCCCGGACCTTTCAGACCGTGCCCCCCCCCCCCCCCCCCCACTCCAGGACGCCCCCGGCCCCCTCTCGGACCGAGCCCTGCGGACCCTCCTGTCCCACCTGGACCCCGCCCGGCTCTGGGGGTCCCTCCTGCGGCCCCTCCTGCACGAGAGGGTCCCGGGGGGGCCCGGCAGCCGCGCGGCCCGGCAGGTGAGACCTCCCCCGCGACCCCCAAATCTACAGACAGACCCCTCGAGATCCCCAAAATACACAGAGAGACCACCCCCCTCCCCCCGGACCCCCAAAGTATGCAGAGAGACCCCTCCCCGGGACCCCAAAATCCACACGGAGCCTCCCAAATCCCTCAAAGCCCCCTAAATTCCCCCAGACTCTCACAAGCCCCCCCCAAATCCCCTTCCAGACCCCCCAATTTCCCCCAAACCCCTCTCAGTTCCCCTTAGTTTCCCCCAAATCCTTCCCAAAGCCCCCCCCAGACCCCCCCAGTCCCCTCCGGGTGTCACTCCAGCCATGTCCCCACATGTCCCCCCCTGTTGTCCCCCGGGTCCCCCTCCCCTCCTCCCACAGCACATCGTGGCCCACCTGCGCTCGCTGGGAGCCCCCTGGCACCTGGAGCTGGACACCTTCTCTGCGGCCACGCCCCGCGGCCAGGTCACCTTCAGCAGCGTGGTGGCCACGGTGGCCCCGGTGGCCGCGCGGCGCCTGGCGCTGGCCTGCCACTACGACACCAAGGTGGTGGCCAGCGGGCCCTTCGTGGGGGCCACCGACGCTGCTGTGCCCTGCGCGCTGCTGCTGGAGGTGGCCGCTGCGCTGGACACGCACCTGAGGCGGCGGGAGGCACAGGTGAGGGCGGGGAGGATGGACACACAGCTGGGGTCACCTGGGGACAGCTGGGGGACACCTGGGCTGAGCGTCACCTGGGCCCCTCCTGGACACTCCTCGGGTGTCCCTCACTCCTCGGGTGTCCCTGGTTCCCACCAGCCACCTGCGCCCTGCCATGGTCCCTCCACACCCAAGGCCACCTGGACAGATGTGCCACAGGTGTGTGCCACAGGTGTGACCACCCTGGTGTCCCCACAGGACCCCCCTCTGACGCTGCAGCTGCTGTTCCTGGACGGGGAGGAGGCGTTTGGGGAGTGGAGTGTCACCGACTCCCTGTACGGGGCACGGCACCTGGCGGCCAAGATGGCGGCACGGGGTCACCCCGCGGGGTCAGAGGTCACAGCCATGGTCAGTGGCACTGGGGACAGTGTGGGGTCAGAGGTCACAGCCGTGGTCAGTGGCACTGGGGACACTGTCCCTATGGTTGTGTCCCTGTCCCATGATGTTTCCCCAATGTCCCCACGTTCCTGTCCCCCTGATGTCCCCTCAATGTCCCCTCGCTGTCCCCAGAGCCTGCTGGTGCTGCTGGACCTGCTGGGTGGCCCCAGCCCCGCCATTCACAGCCACTTCCCCCGCACCCACCACTGGTTCCTGCGCCTCGTCACCATCGGTGCGACACTGGGGGACAGCGGGGACAGGGCTGGGGACAGTGAGAGGACGGGGACAGTGACGGGACGGGGACAGTGACGGGACGGGGACAGTGACAGGATGGGGGCACGTCGGGACCGAGGGACTGGATCAGGAGATGAGACAAGAACCCAGGGAGGGGCGGGGTGGCCGTTTTGCCTGTGTGTCCCCATGTTATGTCCCCCATGTGTCCCCGGATGTGGCCGTGTGTCCGTCGTGTCGCCGTGTGTCCCTCGTGTCCCCGTGTCCCCGCAGAGCAGCGCCTGCGCCGCCTGGGGTTGCTGCACGCTGCCCCTCCGGTCCCACCGTTCTTCCGCCTCAGCCCCGCGCCCGGGCCCGTCGAGGACGATCATGTGCCCTTCCTGCAGCGAGGTGACTGTCCCCAGCCTGTCCCCAGTGTCCCCAAGACTCCTCGCTGTCCCCCCCCCGTGTTGCTCCGTGCCTGCTTTGCATCTTCCTGCGAGCCCCCAGTGTCCCTTCTTGTCCCTCCGTGTCCCTGATGTTTCCCCCCCCCCCCCCCCCCCCCCCCCGGTGTCCCCGCAGGTGTCCCGGTGCTGCACCTGATCCCGACGCCGTTCCCGAGGGTGTGGCACACCCCGGGGGACACCGAGGACAATCTGCACCCCCCGACCGTGCAGGACCTGGCCAAGGTGCTGCTGGTATTCGTGGCCGAGCTCCTGCAGCTCTGAGTCCCCCAAAAACCCCAAATAAACCCCTCAAAACACCAAAATTCCCGTTTATTGCCTGGATTTGGGGGCTCCGGAAGGGTCACACCTGAGCAGGGCAAAAAAAAGGGGGTTAAAGGAAGGCGATTTGGGGGTCCTGGGCGGGGGGATTTGGGGTCCCAGGGGTCTCACCCGCGTGGCCGACGCTCTCTGCAGCCGCCGCTCGGGCCCGGGGGGGCTCAGCTGGGGGGTCCCCCCTGTGTCTGCCGGGGTCCTGCTGCCAAAAACCGCCATTAGACCCCCCCCAAAAAAAACCCAAATCCACTCCTGGAACCCACTGGGATTCCCACTCCCAGAATCCCCTTGGAGCTCACAGAGAGACCCCAAAACTCCCCAGCCTCCCTCCAATCCCCCCAGAATTTCCCCCAGACCTCACCTGCACTCTCCAGTTCCTGCCCTGGTAACATCAGGGCCCCCCGGGCCTCAACCACCACAAACTGCCCCAAAATCTCCCCAAAGTCTCCCCAAAACCTCCCCAACCCTCACCTGTTCCCTCTCCTCCTCCTGACCACCCCCAACCCAAAACCCAGCACCGGGACCACCCCCTGAACCTAAACAATGAACCCCAAAACCTCCCCAAATCCCCCCAGAAGTCCCCTAACCCTCACCTGCCGCCCCCTCGCCTCCTCCTGGCCACCGCTAGCCCCACTCCCGGCCCCAGCAGCAGCAGCGGGAGCGCGCACAGCGCCAGCGGGGCCGGACCCCGGCGCGGCTGCGGGGCCGGGGGGGGTCCCCCCAAAACCTCCTCCTCGCAGAGCACCCCCATAAAGCCGGGGGCGCAGGCACAGACGGGCCCCGAGAAGTGCGTGAAGCACGTTCCGCCGTTCCCGCACGGGTTCGGGGCGCAGGCACCGGCGCGGCGGCGGCACCGGGGACCCCCGAAACCCAAGGTGCAGGAGCAGGTGAAGGAGTTGGCGCCGTCCTGGCAGGTGCCCCCGTGCGCGCACGGGTTTGGGGTGCAATCGTCGGCGTTGTGCTGGCAGCGGCGCCCCGAAAATCCCGGGGGGCAGCGGCAGAGCGGGGCCGAGCCCTGCGCGTCCCGGCATTGCCCACCTGGGGTGGGGGAGGAATGGGGAAAAAGGGGAATTTTGAGGTGGGAAAGGAGAATTTGGGGAGAGAAAGGAGGGGGGCAAAGGGAGGAGGAGAAGGGGGGAAACGAGAAAAAAAAAAAAGAGGGAAAAGAGGTTTGGGGAGAGGAGGTGAAAAGGGGTTTGGAGAGGAATGGGGTGAAAAAGGGGATTTGGGGAAAATGAAGAGGGGAAGAAAAGGCGGGGGGAAAGGAGAAAAACGGGATTGAGAGGGAAAAGGGGGTTTAAAAGGATTTGGGGGGATAAACGGAGAAAAGAGGTAAAAAAGTGGGGAGGGGGGACCGGGGTGGGGAGGAAATGCGAGAAAAGGGAGGAGAAGAAGGGTCAGGGTGTGAATATAGGGGGTTTTGGGTGTTTTGGGGGGGGATTATGGGGAGTTCTGTGGTGTTTTTGGGGGGTTTGGGGGCGGCTCTCACCGTTCAGGCAGTAGTGCGGGTCGCACCGGTCCGCCCGGCGCTCGCAGTTGGAGCCGCGGAATCCCGGGGGGCAGCGGCAGCTGTACCCGGGGGTCCCCAGTCCCATCCCGGGGGAGCTCCCGGGGGTCCCGGGCCGGGGGTCGGGGGCGCAGGCGCCGCCGTTGAAGCAGGGCCCGAGGGCGCAGGGGGAGGGGGGCACCTCTGGAAGGGGGTACGGGACCCCCGGGAGGGGATCGGGGACCCCCGGGAGCAGCTCCGGGACCCCCGAGGGATGATCTGACACCCCCGGGAGGGGATCCGGGATCTCGGCCAGCACCGGAACAGGGTCCGGTACCCCCGGGAAGGCACCGGGGACCTCCGGGACGCCCCGAATTTTCTCGGAGACCCCCGGCGGTGGCTCCGGGACCGGCACGTGCCGTCCGGGCGGCGGCGAGGACGGGGCCGGGGCTCCGGGGGTCGCCACCGGGGCCACCGACGGAGCGTCCGGGACCAACTCCGCGGATTCGGGGGCCACCTCCGGGGCCAGCGGGGCCACCAGAGCCGCGGCCACCGCCGGGGCTTCCGGGGCCGCTGCCGGTGTCGCCGGTGCCACCGGGATGTCGCAGCCGCTCCCGTGACCCTTCGGGGACAGCGCGGTTACCGGGACCGGCCTTCTGGAGGTTCGGGGGGTCCCGGGGGGTCCCGGGGGTTTCGGGGGAGAGGGGGGGTCTCCACTCACCGAGCAAACGCCGCCGCTGGCGCAGGCGCTGGGGGGAGCGCAGGGACCCCGACACCCCCCTGAAGGGACAGAGGGGGGGTCAGGGGACCCCAAACCTCTCGGGGGGGGGGGGTGGGGGGAATCCCAAAAGAGGGGGGGGGGGTCTCAGGTTTTTTTGGGGGTGAGGGACTCACGGGGGGCGCAGCAGCGGCTCCAGCAGCGTCGGGGGGAGCAGGGGGGGCAGGGGGGGCAGCCGGGGGCGCGGGGGGGTGAGGGGCAGCGCAGGCGGGTCCCGAAGCGCAGCCCCCCCCCGGCTCCCCCCCGCCACCCCCCCCCCGGCCTCAGGCGCGGCCGCGACACCGCGCGCCCCAAAAGCCTCAGGGGGGGTCCTGGGGGGGTTGGGGGGGGGAGGGGGTCAGCAGCTTCAGAACCCCCCCGAGACCACCCCTGCCCCTCCCCTCCCCCGGCATCCCCGACCCAAAATTCCACCCCCCATCCCAAATTTCCACCCCAGAACCTCAAATTTTCCTTCCCCCAGCCACTCCCTGCCTCCCCCTTTTATTCTTCCCTCCCCCATCTCTGAGGCCCCCCCTCCCCAATTCCCAAACACCCCCCCCCCCCTCCACGGACCCCCCCCCTCACCCCCGGGGTTCTCCTCCAGCCGCCAAGACTCGACCACGAGCGAGACGCTGCCCTGGGAAGGGGGTGGGGGGGGGGGGCGACACAAAATTTGGGGTGGGGGGCTCGTCCTTGCCTTCCCGAGCTCTGGGGGGGGGGGCTAGGATTTGGGGGGGGTGTCTCATATTTGGGGGGGGGGTCTCACCGGCCAGGGGAAAGCGAGGGGCAGGCGCAGCAGCCGGGGAGCTCCGGGTGCGGGGGGGGGGCCGGGGGGGCTCTGTGCGACCCCCAGGCTGCAGCCCCTGCCCCCCCCGGGGGGGCGCAGGCAGAGCCGGAACAGGAGGCGACACCGGGGGGGGGGGGGAGGGACCCCCCCCGCAGGGCCCCCCGGGACCCCCCCGCGCCGACAGCACCCGCAGCTCCAGGACCCCCGCGGGGCTCGCCTGTGGGGAAAGACCCCAAAGTTACCCCCAGGGACCCCAAAATCCCCCCCAACCCCCCTCAGGACCCCCCCAAATTCCCATAGCCACCCGCCCCCCCCTCCTCACCGGGGCGGGACCGAGGAGGAGGAGGAGGAGGAGGGGCAGGAACATGGCCGGGTCTGGGGGTCCCGTCGGGGCCGGGGCTCAGCGGGGTCTGAGCCCGGAGGAGCCCCCAGACCCATTTGAAGGGGCCAAGTCCCGCCCACTGAACCCAAACCACGCCCCCCAAGGGGGGGAATCTGACCCCAAAAACTCCCAAAAAAGGGAGATTCGGACCCAAACTCTCCTTGGAAACAGCGGATTGAGCCCCGAAACTTTTCCAAATACGAGGATTCGCACCTGAACTCCCCAAGCACCCCAAAAATGCGGATTTGGACCCAAAAAAGGGGAATTCGGCCTGAAAACCTCTCAAAACCACGGGATCCCACCCCAAAATCCCCAGACTCGAGGTAGGACGGGTTCCCCCAAAAACCAAAGCACTCTCAGATCTCCACTTCAGCCTTTATTTACCCCAAAACGGGGCCCGGACCCCCCAGACCCGTCCAAATTTCCCCCCAAACCTCCCCTGGATTTGCTCCTGGAAATTTGGGGTTTGGAACAGGGGTGGGGGGGGGGAAGGGGCGGAGGGGATTTTGGGGTCCCCCCCTTCTCTGACGCTGTCCCATGATGTCACGATGATGTCACAAAATGACGTCACTGTTGTTTGGAGCGCGGCCAGAGGCGACCGGTGAGGGACCCCAGGAAAGCCCCAGTGGGTTTCTTGCCCTGGGCCAGCTCGGCCAGGCGCTGCTGCTCCTCCTGTTTGGGGTGAAAAACACCGGGATCGGGTCAGGGCTGTCCCTACAGGTGAACCCCGACCCCAAATTCAGGATGAAAAACGCCAGGATCGGGCCAGGGCTGTCCCTACAGGTGAACCCTGACCCCACATTTGGGGTGAAAAACCCCAGGATTTTGGTCAGAGGGGAGTCTCCAGGTGTCCCCAGCTCCCCCCCAGGTGTCCCCAGTTACCCTGCAGGTGTCCCCAGCTCCCCCCCAGGTGTCCCCAGCTACCCCGCAGGTGTCCCCAGCCCCCCCAACCAGGTGGGGGTGTCCCCACCTCCTCCAGGCGTGTCCGGCGCCGCTGGAAGGCTCCCAGTGGATCTTCCTCCAGGGAATAATTCTCCAGCACCGTCCGCACGTCCTCGACCCCGCTCAGGGCGATGGCTGCAGTGGATTTGGGGCCGTTTCGGGGATTTCCAAGGGGTTTTGTGGGGGAACACGCAGATTTCGGGTGTTTTAGGGTTTTTTGGGTGGGTTACAAAGAAGGTTTGAGGGGTTTTATTTTGGGGATCGGTGAAGTTTGGAGGGGTTGGATGGACTTGGGGCACGTTTCGGGAGGTTTTGGGGTGTTTCAAGGAGGGTTCGGGGTGTGTTTCAGGTTTTGGGGGCGTTTTGTGATTTCACCCAACTCTTGAGGAAGGCAGCAGGGTCGTAAAGCGCCCAATCCTCAGAGCCACCGGGGTTCGGGTGGATTTTAGCCGAGTTTAAAAGCATTTTTTGGGGTACACTTCAGGACATTTCACCCACTTTTAAGGAAGGCAGCCAGGTCATAGAGCGCCCGGTCCTCGGAGCCGCCGTCCCAGCGCGGCAGGGCCAGCCCGTTGTACGGCTGCAGCCGGAACGAGTCCCGGCGCCAATCCACCACCACCACCCGCGCCGGGTCCCGGTTCAGGCACGAGATATCCTGTGGGAGGATCCCAGATTTGGGACTTCGGCCCCAGAACAGGGTCTGGGGGTGCAGGGGACCCTGCAGGAGCCCGGACCTTGACGTGATGCCCGTCCATGTAGCGCGTGGCGTCGCGGAACAGCCGGTAGGAAACGAAGCCGTGAGGGTCGATGCTGTCGATCAGTGGGAATGCAGTCTGGGGGGGGCGGGGGGACAGGAAATTCGGGGGTATTTCAGGGGGTTTTGGAGCATTCCGAGACCCCTACCCAACGTGGGCGGGCAGGGGTCCTCAACTCTCCTGGTGGCCTCGTGTGAGACCCCCAAAAAATCCCTGAACTGCCCCCAAAACGCAGCTGAGCGGGACCGGCTCAAGGGAGGGTTTTTCCTTCCCCTAATCCCCCCTCAAACCCCTCCCAAAAACACCAAAAACCCTCCCAAATCCCCCTGGAACATGAGGGGCTTCATCACCCCCGGCAGCCTCAAGGGAAATCCCAAAAATCTCCCAAAATCAACCCCAAAAAAGCCTCCAAGCTGCCCCTAAAACACAGCCCCACAATCATGCAGGCCTGGGGATGATTTTCCCCACTCCTGCTTTGGTTTTGGGGAGGTTTTTTTGGGGGCTTTGGGCCAGGCTTTTTTCGGGGTGGTTTTCCATACGGGTTTTGGGGTGTCCCCGAACCATCGAGCCCCCTAAAAACTCGGAAATCTCCTTCAGTCCCTCCCCAAAAAAAAACCCAAGAATCCCCCAGAAACACCTCTGGGATCCCCCAGACCTCTCAAACCTTCCCCAAAGTCCCCCAAAACCCCAAATTCTCCCCAAATTCTCCCCAAATTCCACCCTCACCATCCCGGTCTCGGAGGTAAAGATGACGATCTCGTAGAGAGGTGCCAGCTGCTGCAGGAGGTGCTCGATGCCTGGCCGCTTCTTGAACCTCCAGCCTGTCACCAGCTGCATTTTGGGGCAAATTCGTGCATTTTTGGGGGTTCAGGAATGTCGGAAGGGGGTCTCCGGGCTTTAGAAAGGTGTTTCTGGGGGGTTTTGAGGGGTGTTTTTGAGGCGTTTTGAGGGTTTCGAGGATTCTTTTTTGGGAGCAGCCGCGGGGATCTGCTGGGTTTGAGGGGTCTGGGAGTCACTCACCGACCACTCGGGGTGCAGCAGGACCCCCGTGAGCTCGATGACCAGCGTGTAGGGGGGTTGGTAGTAGGGTTCCCGCAGGGGGTCCGGCAGCAGCTTGGGGCTCGTGGGCTCAATGATCATCTGGGGGGGTTACAGGGGGGACAGTGGGGACAGGGACCCCCATGGGGACAGGGACACTCCCACAGGGACAGGGAACCCCAAATGGGGACAAGGACCCCAAACTTGAGGTCACTCCCCACCCTCCCTCCCCAAAATTGGCCCCAACCCCCCCTTCCCTCCCCCAGGCTGGGGCCACCCCCCCAACCCTGGGGCCCAAGCAGGTGACAAATCCCTCTGGGGCAGTGCCAGAGCCTCCCCCAGCCCTGGGGACCCCATGGGACCCCCCCAAACCCCCCAGGGACCGCCCCCAAACCTCACTTGTCTGTAATCCTTGAAGTACTTGAAGGTTCTGCGCAGGTGCTGGATCCCCACAGGGTCTGCAGAGCCCCCGTGAGACCCCGGGGGGGGGACAGAGACCCCCCCAGAGGGGACACAGAGACCCCGGGGGGGGACACAGTGCCCCCCCTGCCCGCCCCAACCCAAAACACCCCCCCAAAAAATTCCCTTTTGTGTCACACCAGGGCGTGAAAGGGGCTGGGGGTGACACCGAGGTGACAAACGGCACTGGGGGGCGTGGCACTGGAGCGTCCCCTCCCCTGTCACCTCTCCCACCCCCTGCTTGGGGGTCACTCACCGCTGTCGAACTCATCAGGGATCTGTGGGGGACAGCGAGGGGACATTGAGGGGACAGCGAGGGGACATTGAGGGGACAGCGAGGGGACATTGAGGGGACGCTGACGGGTGGGGGGGCGGAAGGGCCAGCCCGGGGGACAGGGACAATTCGCAGGTAGGTGACACTACAGCCTCACGTCCTGTTGCCCCCTCCGGGGTCATTGTCACCCGCTGCAACCCCCTTTGATGTCCCCGTGTCCCCCGGATGTCCCCCCCTCCCCTGTGGTGCCAAAAAGGGGATTTGGGTGACAAAAGTGACACAGTGGGCAGGGACGGGGGGTGGGGCCTTTGGCGACTTGCCACCCTCCTTGGGGACAATTGTCTCCCTTCAGGGACAGCCCCCCCTTTGTCCCCTCACCTTGTCCCCGTGCTCATCCACTGCGTTGCTGCCTGCGGAGGGACATTGGGGACACCGGGGGGGCATTGGGGACATTGATCAGTGTCCCCCCGGTATCCCCTCAGAGCCCCTGGGGGGCACAGGGGACACGGGAGGGACACAAGGGGACACTGAGCAGGGCCACGGGGGCGGGGGGGTCAGGGGACATTGGGGACAAGGGGAGACACAAAGCGGACTTTGCAGAGACGGGGGGGACACTTGGGGACATCGGGGGAACACTTGGAGACACTGCTCAGGGATATTGTCGGGACACAGGGGGACACGAAGGGAGGCGCGGGGACACTTGGGGACGCACCGAAGATGTAGAGCACGGCCACCCCTCCGGTGGCCGCCAGGAGCCCCCCCAGGCGCAGCGCCAGGCGCCGCAGCGACCCCCGCGCCGGGTCCTCGTCCTGCGGGCCCGGGGTGTCCCCGGCCACCTGCGGGGACAGCGGGGACTCGTCACCGCGGGGACACGGGGCGGGGGACACAGCCCCGGTCACCTGCGGGGGGGGGACAGCGGGGACACCGCGGGGGGATCCCCAGTAACTGCGGGGACACGAGCGGAGACCTGGGCGGGGCCACGAGGAACAGGTGAGGCCTGAAGACACCTGGGGACACCTGGGGACCATGGGGGGGGACGGGGTCCCCGGCCACCTGCGGAGTGGACATCTGGGGACCGTAACGAGCCTCGGAGACCCCTGCGGACTCTCGGGGGTGGCCGCAGATTTTGGGGAGCCCCGGGTCTGCCCCGCCCGGGGTCACTGCCACGCGCGGGCCCCCCCCCGCGTGTCCCCCCGTGTCCCCACCTGGTGCTGCCGCAGCCGCTCCCGCAGCACCGAGGCCGTGTCGGAGCCCGCGGCGGAGCCGCTAAGGGGGCGGCGGGGCCCGGTTGGACCCCGGGGTGGCAGCGCGGGGGTCGCGGACCGGCCCCGCCGCGCCCCGAGCGCCGTGCGGAGCCCCCAGACCGCCGCTCGCCCCGCCACGGACGCCGCCATGTTGTTGTACGGCAAAGCGCCGGCGCGGGAGCGGCAGCCAATGGGATCTGCGTGTTCGGAAAGGTGCAAACCAATCAGAGGAGAGGAGTAGGGGCAGTAGGCGGGGCGACGTGGGAGGTGGCCAATGGCGGCGTTGTGGGCGACCAATGGCGGCGCGGGGAAGACGGGGCCATTCGCAAGGCAGCCAATCAGAGGAAGCGCTGGTGGAAGGGGCGCGAAGCCGGGAGAACACGTGGAGGCAGGTGGGATGAATGGCGCTGCCGCGACCCCCGGAACTTGCCCCAAAACGGGCCCCGAAACCCCTGAAACTGGGCCCAAAACGGGCTCCAAAACTGACCTCAAAACAAGCCCCAAATCCCCCCAAATTATCCCCAAAAAGCACTCTGAAACCAGCCCCAAACTCCCCAAAACCAGCCCAAATTTCCCCCCAAAATCTTCTGTGTCCTCCAACCTCCCTCTGGCCCCCCAAAAAGGGTGCACCATCCTCCCACCAGACCACCCTTTATGTGGGGAGGGGTCTCCCCCTCTTCCCCCCCACCCAAAAATCCCAAAGGAGACCAGGTGCTGCACCCCCAGTTCTTTATTCAGCATCTAAAACCTGGCGACAACAAATGGGGCAGGGACAAAACGTGTGGGGGGGAAAGCAGAAAATGGGGGAAACTGGGGCAGAATGGGGGCAAAATGGGGCTGGGGGCTGCCTGGGGAGGGGGCTCAGGCCTCGAGCAGCTTCCCCAGGAAGCGCAGGTTGAGGATCTTGAGCTGCTCCTCCAGGTCCATGCGCACGATCCCGTCCTCGCCGTCAATGCTCAGCAGGATCCCCGTGGCCTCGCGGTCCTCGCCCAGGATCACCTTCACCTGGGGGGGGAGAGGGGTTTGGGGGATCAGGGGAAATCTGGGGGATCCCAAAGGGGTTTTGGGGGTCCCGGGTGTGTTGGGGCCCCACCTTGTTGCTCTTGGTAGGCGTGACGGGCTCCAGGTGCTCACTGGACACGCTCACCACCTTCTCGCTGTCCTTCAGGTACACTGAGCACATCCCGCCCTGGGATTGGGGGGCCGGGAGGGGGGGGGCTCAGCCTCGCGGGGGACACCCAAAAAACCAACCACTAAAAATGCCCCCAATCCCCCAAAAATCCTCCCAAAATACCCCAAAAAAACCACCCAAACCCTGAGATCTCGATTCCCCACAGCTGGGGGGGGGTACGGGGATGATTTTCCTCCTCCCAAACCCCCCAAAAGCCCCTCCCAAGCCCCCAAAACCCCTCCCAAACGCCCCTAAATCACCCCTGAACTGTCCCCCAACTCCCCCAACTTCCCTCAAATCCTTCCTGAAACCCCTCCCCAATCCCCCAAACTCCCCCGCCCCCTCGAACTCCTCCCCAAACCCCTCCAGACTCCCCCAAGTCCCTCCCAAACTCCCCCAAATCCCCGCAGACGTCCCCAAACACCCCCCAAACCCCCCCAGCCTGCCCGGCTCTGACCGTGACGCTGCGGATGACCCCGGTCTGCCCCACGGCTGCGCTGTCCAGGTACGAGTCCCGCACTTTCACCTGGATGTCCGTGGTCACCCAGTCGCCCGCGCTGGGCTCGATGCCCGAGCCCGGGGTGTGTGGGTTGTAGCCACCGGGGGACGGAGCCCCGGGGGTCATCGGGCTGTAGCCAACTGGGCTGGGGCTAGGGCTGGCCTGGGGGGGCACGGGGACAGCGTTAGGGGGTGGGTTAGGGGTGTCTGGGGGTGTTTGGGAGCGCTGCGGGAGTTCGGGGGTACCTGGTACGCCATGGGGGAGGGCGTGGGGTGGTAGCTGGCCGGCGAGTGCGTGTTCTGGTAGCCCACTGGGCTCGGGGCTACCTGGTGGTAGCTCTGGGGGGAGGGGCTGGGCTGGTATGAGCCCTGGGGGGAGGGGACGGCGTAGGGCGAGAACTGCTCCGTGTTGTACCTGGAGACAGGTGAGGTTACACCTGGGGTCAGACCTGGGAGGATTTGGTGGCCCCCCAGGAGTCGTTTCCCCCTTTCAAGGCACGTTTTGGGGTCCCCCCCAGCCCCCCAAAACCCAGATTTGGATTCCCCAGGACCATTTAC
This sequence comes from Cinclus cinclus, assembly GCF_963662255.1. Taxonomy (NCBI): domain Eukaryota; kingdom Metazoa; phylum Chordata; class Aves; order Passeriformes; family Cinclidae; genus Cinclus; species Cinclus cinclus. The sequence continues at coordinate 1,099,873 of NC_085082.1, forward strand.
CCCCACCCCATATCCCAACCTCGCAGACTTCTGGTTCCCCTCTGGATGTCAGGGGGATTTTGGGGTCCCCACTCACATGGCAGGCGTGCCAGGGGTCTGGGGGTTGTAGGGCTGGCTGACTTGGGGGGAGGCGGGGTCAGGGTACCCCGGGGTCTGGGGGTTCGGGGTGCCCCCGTAGCCCTGGGGTGATGGCGTGGGCTCGTCCTCGAAGCCGTACTCGAAATCCTCGTCAGCCCTGGGGGGAAAATTCGGGGAGGGGTCCCCAAAAATGGGAACCTAGCTCCCAAAAGAGAGTGGGGGGGAACGACTCCCGGACTGGGGGGAGTTTGAGGGGGGAGGGACCCCAAATTGAAGGAGGGGTCCCCCAAAGGAGGAAGGTTGGGATGGGGGGTGGGTCTCACTTTGAGGGAGTGTTGGGGTTATTTTGGGGTTATTTGGGGTTGTTCTGGGGTTATTTGGGGTGCGAGTCTCACCTCGAGGGAGTGTTGGGGTTGTTGGGGTCCCAGGCCCCGCTCTGGGCTGGGGTCCTGCTCCCGTCATGCAGGGGGGTCTGGGATCCATAGTGGGGGGTGCGGCTTCCTGGAGGGGCACCCCAAAAATTGCGTCACCCCCCCTGAGCCACCCCCTGGCGCTGCCACCCTCCAGCTGTCCCCAGGGTGACCCCACATTGCCCCCAGAGCCTCCCACCGAGCCACCTTTGACCCCAAAGCTCCTGGGGGTGACCCCAAAGCTCCACCCAGCCCCCAGCCTCGGTTTGGACCCCCTGAATTGTCCCCAGGTGTCCCCAGTGTCCTACTGACCGTCGTGCAGCGGGGTCTGCGAGCCGTACATGGGGGTGCGGGACCCCGAGCCGTACATGGGGGTCTGTGAGCCGTACATTGGGGTCCTCCCGTAGGCCGAGGTGAGACCCCCAGGGCGCCGGGACCCCCTGTGGGGACAGGGGGTCAGAGGGGACAGGGACCCCACAGACAGCCGGGGGAGCTCCAGCAGGGAGGACCTCCAGGACCCTCTTTGGGGGGGTCTCACCTCGAGGGGTGAGACCTCCCTTGAGGGGTTATTTTGGGGAGTTTTTTTGGGTTATTTTGGGGTTATTTAGGCTGGGAGTCCCCACCACCCCACAGAGGGATCTCCATCCCCCGGGGCTGTCCCCAGGCCTGTCCCCCCTCACTCACACAGTGGTCAGTCGCTGCCTGTCCACTGAGATGGTCTGGCACGTCGAGTGCAGCTCCACGCGCGCTGTTGACTCCGTGGCGTCCTTGACCACCCCTATGTAACCTGGGGGGGCCGGCGGGAGGGTGTTCAGAGGGTTTGGGGATCCACCCGAGGGGGTTTGGGGGGTTTTGGGGGTCCCACACCCACCTTTGTAGGGCCCCTGGGAGATGCGCACCGTCTGCCCGATGAGGTCGTTGTCGCGCCGGCCGCGGCCCCGGCTCAGCCCCCCGGCCCCAAATCCTCCCCTCTGCCCTGGGGGGGTGGCACGAGGGGGGTCAGCGTGGTCCCTGAGGGTCCCCAAACTCCCCCGGGACCCCCCCAAAGGCACTCACCGGCCCCACTGGGGTGCATGGGGCTGCTGATGCGGGGGGACATTGGGGCAAAGCTGCACATGGCGAAGTTGGTGACGTCGCGGGGCTGCGGGGAGAGGCGGTTGGATTTTGGGGGGGAAAACGGGGGGAAAAACGGGGGGAAGCGAGGAAATTCGGGGGGTTTTGGGGTCGATGCTGACCTTGGAGCCCCCTGCCAGCACCAGGTGCCGGGTCTTGCACACGAACATCCCCCCATTCTCCACCAGCTTCTTGCAGTGCAGGAAGGCAAAGCCCCGGAACAGGTGGCGGATCTCACCCTCACGGCCCTTTTGGGGTGGGAGCCAAAAAGGGGGTGAGATCCCCCCACCCCAAAATTCCTGGGTGAAACCCCCCCAAATTTCTGTGGATTCCCACTTAAAAAATTCCCATGGGACTGGGGGGGGGGTGGGGGGGCAGCTGGACAAAGGGGAGAGACCCCAATAGAGCAGGGAGTCCCAAAATGTCCTGAGAAGCCCGAAATTTACGGACACCCAGGGCAGTCCCTAAAACATCAGAAAGACCTCCAAAACACCCTAAGAATCCCCCCAAAACAGCTCAAGGACCTCCAAAAACAACCCAGGGACCCCCTAGATCTCCCCCAAACACCCTGAGGATCCCCAAAATGCCCCGAGGATGCCCCAAAAACACCCCCAAGCCCCCCCAGACCCACCGAGTGGGGACCGTCGATGACTTTGACGATGTCCTTGACGTGGATGTTGTTCTGCTCCGAGTCCAGCGCCACAGCGAAGCGATTGTCTTTCTTCCTGGTGACAGCCTGGTGCCGCACCGTCACCACCTTCCCGTACATGTTCAGCACCTGGGGGGAGCAGGGGGTCAGGGACACACCTGGGATACCTGGGACGCACCTGGGATACACCCAGGACACACCTGGGGGCTAGGTGGGGAAGGGGCTTCAGGCATCCCTACATCTGGGGATGCTCAGGACATGGATTTGGGATCCAGGAGGTTCCTGGGGGACTCAGGAAGGGGCTTTAGGGACCCCCAAATTTGTGGGGGGAGCCACCTGGAAAGGGAATTTGGAGCCCCTCTGGAGGCGGATTTGGGGTGTGGGGTGACCTGGGGGGCTCCCCCAGGATTTGGGGACTGTCTGGGAGAGATTTAGGAAGGGATTTCTGGGAGATTTTAGGTGGTGTTTTGGGGCAAGATTCCGGGGGATTTTGGGTGTGATTTCAGGTAGCGTTTTGGGGGGATTTTTTAATGGACTTGGGGGAGATTTTCGGGGGTCTCACCTGGAAGGTTTCCCGCTCCAGGCGTACGATGACCCCCACGGTTTGGGGGTCCAGCTGCACCAGCTCTCCCCACTCGTGCTGCCCCCCCACATCCACCCCCGAGGCTGTCTCAGAGCAGAGCTGCAGATCCCGGGGCAGCACCTTCAGCTGGAGCAGGAAATGGGGAAAAATCCTCTGGGATGGTGCCAAAACCACCTGATTTCACCCCAAATCCTATTCTCGCACTTTCACGGTTTTTTCCTGGGCTTTTCCCTGTTTTCTTCAGAGATTTTTCCCTCGTCTTTTCTATTTTCCTTGGTCTTCCCACTTCTTCCCAGTTCTCCTACGTATTCCCTGGGTTTTTCCCATTTTCCCCCCATTTCTCACCTCGTGCATGGTGAGCTCCAAGAACAGGATGACAAAGTTCTCCTCCCCCCTCCATTTCCCCTGATTTCATCCCATTTTACCCCAGTTTTATACCACCTTTCCCCGTTTTTCCCATTTTTTCACAGCTTGTTCCCATTTTCACCATTATCCCCCCCTCCCCATTTCTCACCTCGTGCATGGTCAGGTCTGAGAACAGGATGACAAAATTCTCCTCCACCCTGACAATGAGCCCGGTGTCGCCCTCGAAGCGCCCGGCAATCACCTTCACGTGGTCACCCATCCTGAAATATTTCCTCAGCTCCTGCGCTGGGAACTCCAGCATGTCCTGGTGAAAAAAACCCAAATTCACGCCTTACTGCCCCCCCCCAAAAAAATCCCCAAATGGTTTCTTTTAAATTTTTTTGCATTTTTCAGACCTTGAGGTCCTCATGCTTGGGCATGATGGTGATCTTGTTGCCGTCCACGCTGAGGATTTTGCCCTGCAGGTTGATGAGCTCACCCTCGCACACCTCCACGTTGTCCCCTGGCTGGAAGTTGTGTTCCCGCTCTTTCCCTGTGGGGTTATTGGGGGGTTTAGGGCAATTTGAGCAGTTTGGGAGAGGGTTTTGGGGTCTGTAAAGGGAATGGGGATGGATCCCTTTACCTGTGCTCTCAGTCACCACCTCCAGGTCGATGCCTTCGGGTTGGTCCTCGAATTTCTCCAGCTCGGACAGGGTGGGCTTGACCCCCTCCGTGATCTGGGATTGGGGTGAAAATCCCAGGGTTTGGAGCAAAAACGGGTCTGGGGCCCCACCAGGCAGGTTTCAGGGCTCAGACCTGTAGATTTTGGGTTCCAACAAACAGGTGGATTCCAACAGGTCGGGTTTGGGTTCAAACAGGTGGATCTGGGGCTCACCACGGCTGACATGGCGAAGCTCTTGAACAGGAAGCCCTTGCGGCTGTAGCGGTTGCCCTCAAAGATCAGGAAGTCGCCGTCGGAGGCCACGTCCCCACCCAGGGACCTGCAGGGTCACTCCATGGTCACCCGGGGTCACCCCAGGGTCACTGGATCCCCAGGGATCCCACGGGACTGGGGCCCTACCGGATCTTCTCAGCATCGAAGAGACGCTGGGGCGGCCGCTTGAACTTCTTGCGTTTGGCGAACCAGTCCTTCTGTGGGGGGAACAGAGAGGGGATCTGCTCAGGGATCCACTAACCTGGGATCTGCTCTGGGACTCACTGACCCAGGATCTGCCTGGAATCCCCCCACCTGCCACCAGGTGAACCGCCCCCCCCAGGTGAATCTGCCCCCCTCCCCCCGTTCCTCACCAGGCTCATCCGGGCTTTGATCCGGTCAAAGTCGATCCTGGGGATCATCTTCAGGGAGATCTGGTTCTGGCTGGGCTCCACGTAATCTACCTGTGCTCGGGGCCACGTCCACAGGTGAGCCCTGGGCTGGGCAGTGGTGTCCCCCCACCTTCAGGTGACCCCAGATGCGTCCCCTCCCCTCTCAGGTGTGTCCTCCTCACCTGGGCGATGTCATCCTTGTAGATGCCCCTCTTGAGGCGCACCCAGGCCTTGGGTTTGAGGTTGGTCACCTCCTTGACCACCTTGAGCACGTCAGTCATCTCCTTGATGGGCACCATCTGCTGGTTCCAGTACCCCAGACGCAGGTTTCCCACACCCTCGATGGCCTGCTTGACGTGGGTCTGCTTGTAGGCCTCGACGTACAGGTACCCCCGCACGTGCTCGGGGGCCACCACCGACTTAATCTGCAGGGGCTGGAGACGGGAGGGACACAGGTGTGACACCAGGAACAGTCCCAGTACCATCCCAGTAATGCCCACGCACAGGTGTGGCCCCAGTCCCTCCCAGTGCTCACGGTGTCTGTGTACTGGTAGGCGATGAACTTGCGCATGAGAGCGATGGCCGTGGCGCGCTCCTCCCCGATCTGGGCACAAAACAGCGGGGTTTGGGCAAAAACGGGAGGGTTTGGGTAACAAAAACGAGGATCTGGGCTACAAAGAGACTTTTGGGCACAAATCCCAGGATTTTGGTCCAACACCTACCTTACACTTGACCGTCCAGAGATTGGGGTCCCTGCGACGGACAACAAAACCTTGTTATTTTGGGGAGAACTGACCCAAATGCCCCCTTTTTCCCCCCTCTGGCTGAATTCCCACTCCTGGTGAGTTCTAACTCAAATCCCTCGGGTTTTTCTCCCAAAACTCACTTGACACCGGGCAGCAGCTGCTGCTGGGTGATGTCATCTGAGAGCTCGTCAGAGCCGCCATAAACTCTGGGGAAAAGAACCCAAAATCAGGGAATTTTGAGGTGGGTGTGGCCAGGGATGGTGACAGAGAGGGAGGGGACACTGGGGGGGTCACTCACGTCTCCCCCACTGAGGACTTGGCATATTTCTTCATGTAATACTCGCCCAGCTCCTCCTCCCGCTGGTCCCTGATGAGGAAAATGGGGAGAAATCAGCAGAAAATGGCAAAAACTGGGGGGAAATGAGGAGAAATCAGAAAATGGGAAAAAACAGGGGGAATGGGGAGAAAGGGGGGAAAATATGGGGAACGAAGAAATGGGGGGGAATGAAGGAAAAGGGGGAAAAGTGGGAGGAAACTGGGGGAGAAGTGGGGGAAATTGGGGGGAATCAGCAGATAATGGGAAAAACAAATGGGGGGAAAATGAGGGAAATGGGGGAAACAGAAATGGGGGAATGAGAAAAAAATGGGATAAAGAGAGAGAAAGCAAGGACAATGAAAGAAAATGTGGGAATATGAAGGAAAAACAGTGAAAAATCAGGAAAAAGGGGGGGAAAATGAGGGAAAAGAATGAAAATGAGGTGGGTGCTGCCCAGGATCACCTCCAGAGGTTCTGGAGCCGCCGTGCCCCCGAGCGATCCTCATCCAGCACCACGTTGTCAATGTTAGAGGCTGAAGAATAAGAGGCAGAGGAAGATCAGGACGGGGATTTGGGATGTGGGGGAGGGGGTGGGGGCAGGAATTCCAGGAACCCCCCAGAACTGGGGGAGGGGGGGCTCTTACCTTCAATCTCCTCTGCCCCGGGGAGGAGGTGACGGTGGAGGATGAAGTAAATCAACAGCAAAACCGGGGAATGGGGGAGAATCGGGGGTTTTGGGGGGAAAAAAAAAAAAAAGCAACGGAAAAACCCCAGGCGATAGCAGATGAGATGGAGGGGAGGATGTAGGGAGGGGGGATCAGGGACCCCAGGAAAAGGGAGAAGGGATTTAAGGGGGAAAAAGGGATTTAGGGAAAAAGGGATCTGGGGAAAGGGGATTTAGGGGGAAAAGGGGAACTTAGGGAAAAGGTGATATGGTGGGGGAAAGGGGATTTTTAGGGTGGGAAAGGGCGTTTTGGGTAAGGAAAAGGCAGTTTTGGGGATTTGGGGTGGGGGGAGCAGAGACCCCCCCCTTCCAGGGCTTCCCCCCCACCTCCCTGCAGCTCCCCGGGGTGGGGAGCATCCCCCCAAACCCCACCTTTCTCCAGGATGTCCTCGGCCCCATCCTCCCACTGATCTTCATCTTCGTACTCGTCGTCCACATCTGCGGGGCACACGGGGAGCAGGGGTCAGGGGCCTGCAGACCCCAAAACCCCCCCAAATCCCCCGCCCCGCCGCTCACCGGCCTCATCCAGGATGAAACCCCCATGCCGCGGTTTCTTGGCCGGGCGGTCATCGTCCTCCTCCTCTTCCTCCTCCTCATCGTACTCCTCTTCCTCCTCCTCTTCCTCCTCCTCCTCCTCCTCCTCCGCCTCCTCCTTCCCGCTGCCCGCTCCGCGCTGCTCCTCGGCCTGGGGGATGGGGGGGGCTGGGGGTCAGGGACCCTTCCCCCCAAAAAGAAACCCCAAACCCCCGGGTCCCCCCCGACCCTTCGGCCTCACCTCGTTGTCGTCGCCCTCCTCGCTGCTGCGCTCGCTCTCGTCCTCCGAGAAGTTGCTGTCCTCGCTGTCCGACATGGCCGCGGCTCGGGGGAGGGGGCACGGGGGTGTCCCGAGGGGTTTTCGGGGGTGCTGGAGGTATCGGGAGAGCCCTGGGAACTCTTAGGAACGGGCCGAGGAGTTTGGGCGTGTTCTGAGGGGATCAGGGAGCGTTCTCAGGGGGCTGAGTGCGCCCTGAGGGCTCCGGGGACGCTCCCGCCGCTCTCCCGCCGCCGCCTCCCTCAGCCGCGGCCTGGCCTGGCCGGCCCCGGCCCCGCTGGAGCCTGTGTCGCTCCCGGTGCCGCTCGCGCCGCCGCCCCTGCCTCCCCCGGTGCCGCTGCCGGCCCTGTCGCGGTCCCCGGTCCCGAACAGCAGTCGCTCCGCGTCGCTCTCGCGAGATCTCCGCCCTGCCTCTGGCGAGACTTGGCGGCCTCCGACGGCGGCTCGAGAGGCCCAATACGCACGGGATTTTTTTTTTTTTTTTTTATTTTTCTTTTTCAGAGGGGGCGCGACGTCACCAGCGCGGGCCGTGACGTCACGGCGCATCCCTGCCAGCCCCTCCCCGGCTCTTTCCCAGGCTCCCTCCGTGACGTCACACATAGCCTGAGTGCCAATAATCACAAAACACGGGTTTATTTACCAAAAACCAAATGCTTTACCCCAAAAGTCCTGAACCCAGCACCCCCCCACTTCCTTCCCCAACGATTCCCCCTCACTTGGGTGGGGGGCAGTCACCCCCAAAATGCTCTGCTGGGACCGCTCTCAATCCCCAGAAACACACTGGACCTCCCTCCCCCACCCCGGGAGAGGATATCTGTTCCCCAAAACCCTCCAGAAACCCCCAAAACCAATCCCCAGCAGGACAGGGGGACCAGGCCCCAAAACCACCCCAACCCCTGGCTCAATCCCCTCTCTTCCACTGAACCAACCCTCCCGACTGCTCTGGGGGGGGTGTCCCAAGGGCCTGGGCCCCCCCCTCCAAAACCCATCAGGGCCCCCCTGGTGGGGGCAGCTTGCCCGTGATCTTGTTGGTGCCCTCGAGCAGGGCATTGTGGATGTCCTTGGCGCCCGCGATCTGCGCCTTGATCAGGGGCAGGTACTGGGTGTAGGGCAGGGTCTCACCCCCGGGGCCCCCCTCGCCCTTGGGGGCTGCAGGCACCAGGGCCGGGGCGTGCTTGGCGCTGTCGAAGCTCTGCGAGAGGCACTCGTGGGCCAGGCGCTGCGGGGGGGGGGGTAATACAGGGGTCACCTGGGGGCCTTCGGGGGGAAATTGAGGGGATTTGGGGGGTTTTGAGGAGATCTGGGGGGAACTTGAGATGATTTGGGGGGATCTTGAGATGATTTGGGGGTGTTTCGGAGGGCTGGGAGGGGATTCAGGGTGAACTTCGAGGGGTTTGGGGGGTTACTTTTGGGATTTTGGGGGCCTCCCACAAGGCACAGCTCCAGTTGGTCACACAGGGGGGAATTGGGGGAGGTTTGGGGGCATTTGGGGGAGGTTTTGAGGGGGTTCTAGGTTATTTTAGGGGGTCTCTCACCAGGCACAGCTCCAGTTGGTCACACAGGGCATAGAACTCCTCCAGGCTCTTGTCAAAGCGCTGCAGGACCCCGTCAGCGCTCTTCCTGTGGGGAACTGGTGAGACTGGGGGGCACTGGGGGGATACTGGGGGACACTGGGAGGGACTGGGAGGCACTCACTGCCCGTTGTCGATGTTGGAGTTCTGCACCAGGTTCTGAGCGGCCACTTTCATCAGGGTCTGTTGGACGCGAGGGTCAGGGGTCAGGGGGGGACACAGGGGAGAGGAAGCACAGCCCCTCCCAGTGCCCCCAGGTATGGGAACTGACCGGGACAAAGGGCTGAGCACGGCCTGAGGGCCCAGGGACCCCGAAAATTCTGGGGGACCGTCCCCCCCATAGACACGCCCTCTTCAAAAACCCCGCCCATTTCCGGCGGCAAACCCTGCCCATTTCCGGCGGCAAACCCCGCCGTCTCGAGGTCCCGCCCACCTGCAGGCTCTCCTTCAGCTGCGGCAGCAGGAGCCGAAAGCGCTGGACGGGATCAAAATCCTGCGCCTGCGCCGCCGCCGCCTGCGCGGGTAGCGCGGGGCCCTGCGCGGCCCCGGGGGGCGGTCCCGGCCCCGCTCCGGGCCCCGCTGCCGGACCCGGCCCCGGGGGCGCTGAGGGAGGTCCCGGGCCCGGCCCGGCCGCAGGCGGCGGCGGAGCCGCCATGTTGTTCGTGATTTCCGGCACGGAGCGGAAGTGACGTCAGCGGGACAAGCCGTGCAAGCCGGAAGTAGCCGCTAGCCATGGCGCCCACCATCCAGACGCAGGCGCAGCGAGATGAGCCGGGACACCGGTAATTGCCGTGACGTCACGGACGTGACGTCACCATGCGTCACGCCGAGCGGGGGGAGCTGCCCACGGTGGGGGGGGGGGCGGAGGTTCCCTCATGACGTCAGCCCCGCGGCGGGAGGCAGTGGGGGGGCCAATTAACGGCCTCCGTGACGTCACGGAAGCGTTCGGGGGGGTTCCTCGGTGACGTCATGACGCCCCCCCCCTCTCCGCAGGCCGAGCTCTCACCGGACCCTCCCCGAGAGGTGAGTCCGGGGGGGAGGGAGGGGCAGAGACTTTTTGGGGGTCACTGCCCCGGTTTTGGGGCGAATCGCGGGGTTTGGGGCCCCCCGAGCCCGGTCCGGGAACCCCTGACCCGTCCCCGCCGCAGGTCCGGGATCGTTTGCCGGGTCAAGTTCTGCAACAGCCTCCCGGACATCCCGTTCGACCCCAAATTCATCACGTACCCCTTCGACCAGAGCAGGTCCGGGGAGGAATTGTGGGGAGGGGCTGCAGGGGGCCGGGGGTTGAGCGGGTTTTGGGGAGGTTTGAGCTGATTCTGGGGTGTTTTTTTGGGCTGATCCCAGTGATTTTGGGGCTGATTGCAGGGTGGTTTGGGGCTGCTTTCGGGGTGGGTTTGGGACTGATTTTTGGGCTGGTTTTTGGGCTGATCCTGGTGAGTTTTGGGGCTGATTTCGGGGCTTCTCGTGGCGCTTTTGCCCCAGGTTTGTGCAGTACAAGGCCACATCCCTGGAGAAGCAGCACAAGCACGACCTCCTGACCGAGCCCGACCTGGGCGTGACCATCGACCTCATCAACCCCGACACCTACCGGATCGACCCCGGGGGTGTGTGCGGGGCAGGGACCTGGGACCGCCCTGCGACACCCCGGAACTGTCCCAAAATCACCCTGAGACACCCCTGAACTGTCCCAAAATCACCCCAGAACTGTCCCCAAAATCACTCCTGAGCCTTCCAGAATCCCAAATCTCCCCCGAGGCTCAAGGTTGTTTCCCTGGGCAATTTTTGGAGTTCTCCACGTCTGTGGGCTGCTCTAAACCAGCACTGATCACCTCCCAAACCACAGGGAACCCCCCAAATCCTTTGGGGTGGATTGACCCCGATTTTGGGTGGGTCGACCCGTATTTTGGGTGGATTCACCCCAATTTCCCGCAGTGCTGCTGGACCCTGCGGACGAGAAGCTGCTGGAGGAGGAGATCCAGGCACCCACAAGCTCCAAGAGGTAAAACCCAAACCGGGGCACCCCAAACCCACCCAGAACCCCAAACCTGGGGTTCCCCAGACCCCGAAACCCCCCAGGAGGTGCCCCAAACCCTTTTGGGGTCGCACAGGTCGCAGCAGCATGCCAAGGTGGTGCCCTGGATGCGCAAGACCGAGTACATTTCCACCGAGTTCAACCGCTACGGTGTGTCCAACGAGAAACCCGAGGTCAAGTGAGTGATTTTGGGGTCTGGGGGTTTTAGGGGGTTTGGGGGTGGCTGTGGAGAGGGGCTGGGAGCGATCGGGTTTGGGAGTGGGTGTGGGGTAATTTTGTGGGTCGGTTTTGGCTGATTCTGGGAGGGGGGGGCGTGGATTCTGGGGTGATTTTGGGGGTGGTTTGGAGTAATTCCGGTTGTCGTTCTGGTGTGATTTGACATCTGATTATTGGGATTGGTTTGGGGTAATTTTGTGGGTGGGTTTTGGGTGATTTTTGGGCATGGTTTGGGCGTGTTCTTTGGAGCTATTTTGAGGGTGTTTTGGGGTAATTTTGAAGGGGATTCTGGGGTGGCTTTGGGGGTTATTGTGGGGTGATTTATGGCTGTGTTTCGGGGTGGTTTTGGAGATGTTTTTGGCGTTTTTTGGGCGGGTTTTTTGGAGAGTGTTTCACGGTGCTTTTGAGAGTGATCTGGGGGGAGTTTTGGGGTGACTCTGGAGCGATTTGGGGGTGGCTTGGCAGGATCGGGGTGTCAGTGAAGCAGCAGTTCACAGAGGAGGAGATCTACAAGGACAGGGACAGCCAGATCGCGGCCATTGAGAAAACCTTTGAGGATGCTCAGAAAGCGGTCAGGGTTTGGAGATTTTGGGAGGGGCTTGGGGATTTTGGGGGGGGGGGTGTGGGGATTTTGGGGGGTTTCGGGGCTGATTTTAGGAGGTTTGGGGGTGGTTTTGGGATTTTTTGGGCTGTTTGTGGGGGTGGATTTGAGGGTCATTTTAAGGGTTATCTGTAGAGGAGTTCAGGTGTTTTGGGGGGGTGATTTTTTGGGGGGGGGGGTTTTGCAGGTAGTTTCGGGGCGAGTTGGAGGAGGATTTTGGGGTTTTCTGGGGCTGTTTTTGTGGGACTCATTCCGAGCAGTTCAGGGGTCCCGGGGGGGTTCCCTGAGCCTCCTTTCCCACACCCCCAGATCACGCAGCACTACAGCAAACCCCGGGTCACCCCCCTGGAGGTGATGCCTGTGTTCCCCGACTTCAAGGTGGGTTTGGGGACCCCCCATCTCCTTTTCCCCCCAAAAAATCCAAGTTTCCCACAAAATCCAGTTGCCGCCCCCTCCCCCCCAAACCAAATTCCCCCCCCCCCCCCCAAACTCCCATTTTTCCCCTCTCCACATCCCTGTTTTCCACCCCCCATGTTTTTCCTCACTTCCCCATTCCCTCTTTCCTCCCATTCCCCCACCCCAACCCGTTTTTTCTCTCATTTTTCACCACTTTTCCCCATTTTCCCCAGATGTGGATCAACCCTTGCGCCCAAGTGATTTTTGACTCGGACCCGGCCCCCAAGGACACATCGGGAGCGGCAGCTCTGGAAATGATGTCCCAGGCCATGATCAGGTCCCAGGCACCCCAAATACCTCCCGGGGACCCCAAAGCTCTGCCCCAGACCCTCACTGAGCCACTGATCCTGCAGGGGGATGATGGATGAGGAGGGGAACCAGTTTGTGGCGTATTTCCTGCCCGTGGAGGAAACGCTGCGGAAGCGGAAGCGGGACCAGGAGGAGGACGTGGATTATGCTCCCGAGGATGTGTAAGGGGACCCCAAAACCTGTGGGGGGAGTCCCAGAACTAGAGGAAAATCCTAAAAAAATTGCGGGGAGGGGAAAGGGGGTTAAGGCTCTACTGGGATTCTGGAATTTCCCTGGGAAATAAAGAACATCCAAGGAATCCAGGGGGAATTTGGGGAGGAAATGGGACATTGTGGGGGGCGTCCCTGAGGTTGGGGGTTCCCCCGTGGTCCCTGGTGGGACTTTGGGGGGAGTTCTGGGGTCCCACATCCTTGCAAAAAATAAACCCGACACATCCAAAACTTTAGGAGGTTTATGGGGTGGATTTTGAGGGGAAAACTGTGATTTTGGGGGGGGTCCCTGATATGGGAGGGTCCCCTCTTGAGTTTGGGGGAGTTTTGGGGCAGCTGGGGGGGGTGCCTCCCAAATACTTGCAGAAAATGAACCTGATACTTCCAAAGCTCTGTGAGGTTTTGTGGGAGAAATCTGGGAGTTTTTTTTTGGGGGGCGGGGGGGTCTCCTGGTCCCTTCCCTCACCCCCCCACTCGGTCCCCCCCCAGGTATGACTACAAGATCGCCCGGGAGTACAATTGGAACGTGAAGAACAAGGCCAGCAAAGGGTACGAGGAGAATTATTTCTTCATCTTCCGCGAGGGTGACGGCGTCTACTACAACGAGCTGGAGACCAGGTAGGGCTGGGGGGCACTGGGAGGGACTGGAGGGTCTGGGCAGCTGTCCAGATCAGGACCTGGGGGCACTGGGAGGGATTGGGAAACCCCCCCTAGTCGCTGTTTGGAGTTCTGGGGACACTGTTTGGATGTTCAGAGGGGTCTGGAGGTGTCTGGGAGTCCTGAGGATGCCCTTGAGGGATAGGGGGACTCTGGGGCTGTGCGGGGGCTGCAGGGTCATCCCTGGGCTGTCCCTGACCCCCCGTGTCCCCCCCAGGGTCCGGCTGAGCAAGCGCCGGGCGCGCGCCGGGGTCCAGTCGGGCACCAACGCCGTGCTGGTGGTCAAGCACCGGGACATGAACGAGAAGGAGCTCGAGGCCCAGGTGAGATTTGGGGAGGGGTCCCGACCCACAGGACCCCCCCCAGGACCCCCATGACCCCTCCCCTCCCTCCACAGGAGGCGAGGCGGGCGCAGCTGGAGAACCACGAGCCCGAGGAGGAGGAGGAGGAGGAGATGGAGGCCGAGAAGGAGATGCCAGGATCAGGTTTGGGCCCCAAATTCCCACCCAAAATTCCCCCCTCTCTAAACCCCTCCCTGCCCCAAATCCCTTCCCCCTATTCTCAGCACCCCCAACCTCCCCTGAGCAGATGAGGAGAGGGAAAAGGGCAGCGAGAGCGAGGAGGACGAGGCCGAAGGCTCAGGGTCGGGTTCGGAACAAGGAGGGGGCTCTGCCCGCAGCGAGGATGAGGAGGAGGAGGAGGACGAAGAGGCCGAAGGCACCCGGGGGGGCCGCAGGGGGGGCAGCGATGCCGCTCGGGCTGCCCGGGACCAGGAGGAGATTTTTGGCAGCGACAACGACGAGGAGGAAGAGGAGGAGGAAGAGGAGGAGGAAGAGGAAGGCAGCGAGGGGGGGGAGGCAGCACCTCGCAGCCCCCAGCTCACCCCCAGCGAGGAGGAGGAGGAGGAGGAGGAGGAAGACGAGGAGGAGGAGGAAAGTGCCAGCGATGGCTCCGAGTCCTCCAGCGAGTGAGGAAGGGGTGACCCCCACCCCCCACCCTAAAATCCCACCTCAGTTCCCCTCCCCTGGCCCGGTTTTGGGGCCAAAAAGCAGCGACTCGGGGTGGTTTTTGTGTTTAATAAGGTCAATGGTTACCAGCCATATCATAACAAAAGGATTCATAATAAAATGTATCTAAAATAACGATTTTTGTCTTTCTATTTTGGGGTCGCGGCGCTACAAAGGAGGGGGAGGAGGGGCGGGTGGGGGAGGGGCTGTACCGAGGGGGGGCCGGGGTACCCCCACCCCGGGGGTGGGGGGTGGTGTTGTACCTAAATTTGGGGTGGGTGTCGTCGTAGTTTCCCCCCCACATCCCCCCCCCCCCCCGCGGGGGCCAGGAGAGAAATAATTAATTAATAATAATATAATAATAATAAAGAGGCAAAAAAAAAAAAAAAAAGAAAAAAAAACGAAAAAAAGGAAAATCCAAAAATCCCTCAAATCCTGGGATTTTTAAAAACAGGGGAAACACAACCCTCCCACTGCTGCCCCCCACCAAAAAAGCCCCCCCCCTCTGTAGTGTCATGGCCCCCCCGACCCCCGTGAGGTCATCGGCCTTGGGGGGCCCCTCCCTCACCGGGGACCCCCCCAAAAACCCGAGCGTGGTGGTTGGGGGAATCTGCCCACCCCCCCCCCCCCCAGGTGTTTTTGGGACCCTCCGGGGGGGTTCGGGGCGGGGGTGTTAAGGAGGTGCTCCCCCAGTTTTGGGAGGGGGCGGCGGCGCCATCAGATGGTGGAGGTTTTGTCTGTGCCGTCTGTGGGGGGAGAAAAAGAGATCGGGGGGGGTGCAGAAAATCCCCAAAAGGTCCCTCTGTGCCCCCAAATTCCTGCCCTCCCCCCAGACCCCTCCTTGTGTCCCCAGGTGTCCCTGTCCCCCCCCCAGTCTGTCCCCGTCCCCCCCGTACCCCCCAGCGCGTGCTCGGTCATGCTCAGACACAGTGACTCCAGCGTGGGGTTGATCTCCAGGTCTGTCCCGGGGGGGGGACACTCTGGGGGGAGAAAAAAAAAAAAAACAAAACAAAAACAAACAAACAAACAAAAAAAAAAACAGTCGTGGGGAGACCAAAAAAAAAAAAAAAATCCCCACCTCCACCATCCTGAGGCCCCCCCCCCCCCCCCCCCCAAGTCCTTCCTGGAGTTTGTCCCCCCCGCCCAACAGCTGTGGTTCCCCCCCTCCCAGTTTTGGGAGACTCTTCATCCCTTTCTTCCTCCACCCCCCCCACCCAAACCACCCCAAGACATCAACACAGGAACTTAACTCCATTTTTTGGCTCCCCCTCCCCATTTTTGGGCTCCTCTGTTTTTTTTGGCCTCCTTCTCTCTGGTTTTTTGCTCCTCATTTTTGGGTTTCCCCCCCCATGTCTGGGCTCCCTCTCTGCTTTTTGGGCTCCCCATTTTCAGGCTCCCCTCCATTCTTTGGGTCCCTACCCTGGGGGAAGGCGAGCAGGGCCGAGCTGTGCACGGGCAGCGAGTGCGTTCTCTGCACGGCCCCGCGGCTCCCAGGGGACCCCCCTGGGCCCCCTCCGGCCGCAAACCAAAGGCTCTGAGGGGGCAACGAGGGGGTTACAAGGAAGGGCAGCACCCCCAGGGTGGGGGGAAGCTCCCCCCAAAAGGGGGAGAGGGAGAGGGAGACACCCCCAGCCCCAATAAAACCACACAGGGATGGGCAGATGTGACCCCCCCCCCAATATAACGCCAAAATCCCCCCTCCCAAAATCTTCCCCCAAATCCCCATCTCCACCCTAAAACCCTCCCCACAAAATCCTCAATATCCCTCCCAAAATCATCTGCCTGCCAAAATACCCCCCAGAATCCTCCCTCAAAACTACCCCCCAAACCTCCCCAAAAATTCTCATCTGCCCACCAACCCCCCGCCCCCGAATCTTCTCCCGATTCCCCTCCCCCCTAAATCCCAATCTGCCACTTAAAATCCTCCCCCCGTTCCCCCCAAATCTCCCCTCAGACCCACCTGCCGTCCCTGTGTGCCCATGGGGGGGGCTCCGAGGGGGGGTCGGGGGGCAGGGGCCCCCCCGGGGGGTCCCAGCAGCCCCAGGCGGGCGGGGGGAGGCAGGGCCCGGGGGGGCAGCGCGAAGGGGCGGCCCCCCCCTCGCCGCCCCCCCCCCCACAGAGCCAGCTATGGGGAGAGAGTTGGAGCCGAAGGCCCAGCTAGGGGGGAAAAGGGGAGGGTCAGAGAGGGATGAGACCCCTCTCAGAACAGGGGAGACACCCCCCGAAATTGGGGAAAAAAGGGAAATCAGGAAGCAGAAGCAGGGGGAGACGCCTTTAAGCACCCCAGAAAAACTCTTGGAGGGAGGTGGAGAAATTCCCCAAATTCCCCCAAATCTTGGGGGGCTGGCGACTCCCCGAGCCCTTCCAAACAGAGGACTGTGCACCACACGTGGGGGGGTCAGACCCCCCTAAAACTGGGGTGGAGGGGGTGGCGAACTGAGCATTTTGGAGGGGAGCCCAAGCAGAGCCCAAACACCACCCACTGTAGAAATGGAGGCTGGGGATGGAAAAGGGGATTTTCTTTTTGGGGGGGGGGTGTGGTCACAGTGCTATAGGGGTGGGTTCAGCAGCACAGGGGTGCTCCTGGACCCCCCCCCCCGGTACCTTTTGGGGGCCCGGTATCCAGGGGGGCCGTCCAGGGGCCCCTTCTTGGGGAAGGCGCGGAGCAGCTTCAGCACCTGCTGCTTCCAGGACTGGAGCCGCTTCTTCTGCGTCTCCGTGAACGCCTGGGGGGGACCGGGGGGGTCACAGGGGGTCCCCGGGCTCTGGGGGGGGACACACAGAGGCCACCAGGCCCCCCCGCTCCGAGGGTACCTCATGGCTCAGGCACTTCTCGAGCAGCTGGAGGTAACTGGTGATATTCTCCTCGTCCGGCCGCGACACCAGGAGCTGGGTGCACACTGCAGGGGAATCAGGGGGCCCCCAAAACTGCCCTGGGACCCCCCCCACAAACCCCACTCCAAAACCCTGTGACACCCCCACGAGCTAGGTGCACACAGCAGGGTGGCCATGGGGCCCCAAAACCCCCCAAAACCTCCCCAAACCCTCCAAAACTGCCTAGTGACCCCTACAAACTTCATCCCAAAAACCCTGGGACACCCCCAAAATCACCCCCCCCCCCCCCCCCCCACCCAGGACTCCCCCTCCTGAACCCCTTGTAGAACTCTGGGCTCCCTCCCCAGACCCCAAACCCTCCCAAACCTGGGGATGCCCCCAGCCCATCCCCCTGCCCTGCACGCTCTGGGGGGGTCGGGGGGATGGCGGCCCCCCTCCCCACCATGTTCCCCCGCTCACCCTTGCCCATGACGCGCGTGAACTGGCCCGGGATGTCCCCGTCAGGGACCGGGGCCGCAGGGGCCTCGGTGTCGGGGGCAGGGGAGGGTGTGAAGGTCTCGGGGGGTGCCCCGTCCGGGGGGGGCCCGGGGGGTGGGGGTGTGGCCGGGGGGGGCCGGAAGGCCTTGATGGGGGTCACCAGGATCTGCTGCAGCTCCTGCAGCGCCGTCCACAGGTTGCCCCCTTCGAGAATGTCCTGGTTGGGGGGGGGGGGGAGGGAGGGGGGGAAGACATGGGGAGGGGACATCAGGAAGGTACCAACCCCCACCCCCCTTCCAGCAGGCTTGGGGACACCCCCAGGAAGATTGGGAACATGAAGAACCATCCTACCCCCACAGCCCTGGGGACACTGGGGAGGACTGGGGAGCCCCTGAACCACCTCTGGGGACATCCGGGACAGCCCCAGCAGCAGTTCTGGAGTCATTGGGGGGGTCTGGGGACATCGGGGACCCCCGAAGGACTCCAGGAGCCCTTGGGACACTGGGAACCCCCCACACCAGCCCAGCGCCCTCCCAGTCCCTCCCAGTGTCCCCAGTGACCTTCTCCAGTGCCCTGAGGACGCTCTGCCGCTCCCGCAGCTTTTGGATGCTCAGGGCAATCTTGTGCCGGGCACCCTTGGTGACGTTCTGGGGAGGGGACGAAGGTGTCACACTCCTCTGGGGGTGTCATACCCCTCGAGGGGAGCACTGGGGACATCATGGACCCCCCACCAGAAGCCTTGGGGACACTGGGCACCCCCCACACCAGCCCAGTGTCCCCAGTCCCCTCCCAGTGCCCTCCTCCAGAACCCACAGAATGCTCCAGCCACTCCTGTACCCTTGGAGTACCCCAGTGTGTTCTCCCACCACCCTCCCAGACCCCCAGTGCTTCAACCAGTTCCCCCAGTCCCCTCCCAGCATCCTCCTCCAGCACCCACAGGATGCTCCAGCCACTCCTGTACCCTTCGGCGATCCCAGTGGGCTCTCCCACCACCCTCCCAGTCCCCCCAGTTCCTCTCCCAGTGCCCCCAGTCCCCTCACCGGGCAGGCGGGACTCACCTGTGACTCCAGGTGATGCTCTGTCAGCGTCATCATCTCCTCGTAGCTCATCTGTGCGAACAGCGCCGCGTACTTGTGAAGCCGCAGGCTCTTCAGCCACGAGGGGACATCTGCAGGGGCACGGGGGGGCTGTGAGGTGACAGCAGCCCTCACAACCCCCCCGGAGCACTCCCGGTGCCCCCCACCCACCCTTCATGCCGCTGCCGTCCTCCTGGAAGGAGTTGCGCCCACCGGGCTCCTCAGTGTGCTCGCTGCCCGACGAGGCCACGCTGCTCTGCGGGGACAGCGGCGCGTGGTCCCCGAATGGTGGGGGGGGGCCGCGGGGGGGAGCCGCAGGGGGGTCCTCGGGCCCCCCCGACCCCGCCCAGTCACCGCCCGGGCCGGGCTGGGGGCTGCCGGGCACCAGCACCAGCGAGCGCTTCAGGGGGCTGGGGTGCAGTTGGCACGGCAGAGCTGGGGGCACGGGAGGGGGACGGGGTCAGGGGGGGTACCAGAGACCCCTCCCAAAGCCCCAGATCCCTCTCCAGTTGGTGGGATGCCCCCAACTTCTCCCTTGACCTCCAGGACCTCTGGCCCCTACCCTCGTCTCCCCCACTCCTTCCCCCTCATCTGACCCTCACCCACTCCTCCCTGTCCCCCTCTTCAACCCTTCTCCCCCTTTTCTCTCCTCTCCCCTCCCCTTTTTCTCTGTTCTCCCAGTTTCTCCCCCCATTTCCCCGTCTCCCCCCAGGATCCACCCTGCTCTCCCGGTACCTCCGGGGGGCTGGAAGGGGGGGTGTCCATTCTCCCGGGGGGCCGTGCCCGGGGGATGCTGCTCTGCCCACGCTACCCCCCCTCCCCCCGCCGTGCCACTTCCCCCGCCACCGCCCCCTGGCTCGGGGGGCTCGGGGGGCCACTCGTGGGCTGGGGGCCGGCGCTGGGGGGGCCCCGGCGGGTTGGGGCCGGGGGGGGCCAGGCGCTCCTCCAGGTGTCCGAGCCACAGGGCCAGCGCACTGCGGTCATCAGCCGTGGTGGCCGGGTGGATGAGGGCGTAGGACAGCAGCTGCCGCGACTCCTCCACGCAGCGATTGCTCTCGATGGCGTCCGCCAGCACCTTCTGCAGCCGCTTCATGTACTCGGCCTTGGCCGCTGCGTTGCCCGGCTGCAGCAGCGGCAGGTGGGCCAGCAGCAGGGCCACCGCCGCCTCGGCCGGCTCCTGCGGCCACTGGGAGATGGCAGCTGGGGACAGGGGACACGGACGGTCAGCAGGGACAGAGACAGGGGACAGACGAGGACGGGAGTGGGGTCCCCTTAGACCGCATGTGACACCCTGGAAAAGCACAAGGACCACCAGGGACCCCTGTAACATCCCCCAGACCCCTCGAGGACTCCCATAACCCCTGTCACCCCCCCCAGACAATCCCCCCAATTCCCACAGGGATTACTCGACCCACCCGTGACAGCTCCCTCCATGCCCCAGAGCCCCCTCACCGGCGCTGTTGGCCTCGGCCTCCAGCAGGTGGATGTCGGGGCAGTCGGCCAGTGAGTGCTCGAGGCAGAGCTGCAGGAAGCGGGCCTGGGTGCGGGTGACGCGCTTGAGCAGCGCCAGCAGTGCTACCGTCTGCTCACACTCGCTCCAGCCCCGGAACCAGCCGGCCACGATCCCCACCTGGTCCCGGAACATCATGGCTGGGCTGGGGACTGCGGGAACGGGGGGGGAAAGGGGAGGTGGCCCTGCCCCCCCTCACGTGGCGGGGGGGCCCCCCCGGGCCGGGCAGTGCATGGGGGGTGCGGGCGGGGGGGTGCCGAGGGGCCCCCCGAGCTGGGAGCGTGGGCGAGGGTCCGGAGGGTCCTGCGGAGAGACGGGAAAGGAGGTCAGGGGCCGGCAGGGACCCCTAAACGTGGAGATCCCCACACCCCAGGAATAGGGGGAACCAGGCGGGACAGAGACCACCCCCCTCAGGGTGACAGGGACCCCCAAAAAGGAACCAAAAATGCCTCAGCCCCGTGAGGATCAAGGCTCTTCCCTCGGGGATCCTCCCTCAAGGACAGGAACCCGCCCCCACCAGGGGACAAGTGACGCCCAGAGGGTACCAGGGACCACCCCCAAAACGAACAAGGACCCCTCATGGTGACACGGACTCCCAAAAGCGACCGGGGACGCTCCCAAGACGGACCAGGGCCCCCCCCACCCTCAGACACAGGTACCCCACGGGGGCGCAGGGACCCCCAGTGTCCCCCCACTGGGACAGGGCTTCCCCGCCCAACTCAGCACGCCCCTTCCCCCCTGCCCTGGCCCTCGCCACCCCCGTTCTCCCCTCAGCCCGGGGCGGGGGGGAAGGGGGGCGCAGGCCCGGCGGTGCCGGGGCCGGTTCCAGGAGCTGCGGCCGGGCCGGGGAAGGCCCAGGGAGTGCGGGGGAGCCCGGAGAGCGCGGGGGGTCCCGTCCTAGGGGTGCCGGGGAGGATCAGCACAGGCCCGGAAGTCCCGAGGGTCGCAGCCGCCCCTCACTCACCACCACCACCACCGCCGCCGCCACCGCCGCCGCCGCCGCCGCGCAACGTCAGCGCGCACGACACGCACGCTGCGTCACTGCGTCACGGCGCCGCCGCCAATGGGCCAATGGGAGGGCGGAGCGGCGCCGGGGCCCCCTGGAGGCCACGCCCGCCGGCCGCGGAGACCAATGGGAGTCCACGCTCTGGCGCGCGGGCGCGGTGGGGGCGGTGCCGCGGGTGAGGGGTGCTGGGCACGCCCCCTCCGGGCAACCGTCATTCAAATAAACCACGCCCTCCCCTGGCCCCGCCCCCTCGGCCTCGCTCTGGCCACGCCGGGGGCGGGGCCTGGGAGCCCCAGGGAGCCCCCAGTGTCCCCCAGTGTCCCCCAATGTCCCCCAGTGTCCCCCAGTGTTCTCAGTGTCCTCCAGTGTTCTCAGTGTCCCACAGTGTCCCCCAAAGTCCCCCCATGTCCCCCAGTATCCCCAGTGTCCCCCAATGTCCCCCAGTGTCCCCAGTGCATCCCAGTGTCCCCGACCCCGTGTCTGCATGTCCCAGAGCGTGCTTCCAGCGCGTGTCCAGTCCACCCTGGTGTCCGTGGCTCCACGTGTCCGTGTGTCCGTGTGTCCATGTGTCTGTGTGTCCATCTGTCCGTGTGTCCATGGGAAGGGCCTGGGGGATGTCACGGAGGGGCTGGAGGGACGGGAAAAGGGCTGGGGGGAGCTGGGAGTCACGCAGGGGTGTTGCATGGACTGGGGGCGTCTGTGCCTCTGTCCGTATGTCCGTGTGTCCCTCCGTGTGTTCATCCCTGTGTCCGTGTGTCCATCCATGTGTCCATCCATGTGTCTGTGGGTCCATCCGTGTGTCCGTGTGTCCATCCGTGGGTCCATCCATGTGTCCGTGTGTCCATCCGTGTGTCCATCCCTGTGTCCCTGTATCCATCCATGTGTCCATCCGTGTGTCCATCCGTGTGTCCATCCCTGTGTCCATCCGTGTGTCCATCCCTGTGTCCATCCGTGTGTCCATGTGTCCATCCCTGTGTCCCTGTATCCATCCATGTGTCCATCCATGTGTCCGTGTGTGTCCATCCGTGTGTCTGTGTGTCCATCCCTGTGTCCATCCGTGTGTCCATCCCTGTGTCCATCCGTGTGTCTGTGTGTCCATCCCTGTGTCCCTGTGTCCATCCCTGTGTCCGTGTGTCCATCCGTGTGTCCATCCCTGTGTCCCTGTGTCCATCCGTGTGTCCATCCCTGTGTCCGTGTGTCCATTCCTGTGTCCCTGTATCCATCCCTGTGTCCGTGTGTCCATCCGTGTGTCCATCCGTGTGTCCGCGCTCCCCCCGCGGCCCCGCCCCGCGCGGCCCCGCCCCGGCCCCGCCCGGCCCCGCCCCGCCGGTTCTGCGGCTCCGAGCGGCGGCCGCGGCCTCACCGGGGCCTCACCGGGGCCTCACCGGGGCGGCGGGTCCGGGGCTGCTCCGGGACCCGCGGAACCCCCAGCCCGGCGGCCGCTCCCGGGGCCCTCCCGCATCCCGGATCCATCCCGGCTCCATCCCGCATCCACCCCGGCTCCATCCCCGCATCCATCCCGGATCCATCCCGGATCCATCCCTGGATCCATCCAGGTTCCCATCCCCGCATCCCGGTGTCCCCCTCCAGCCCACCCCCCCACCCCCCCCATTCCGGTCCCCTCTCCCCCCCGGCCTCTCCCCATCCCCGGTGCCGCCGGGCCCGGTGCCCCCCCCGCCCCCATTCCCGGTGCTCCCCTCCCCTGATGTCCCCCCGGTAGGGCGAGGCCCGACCCCCCCTCCCTCCCAGAACAGCGATGGGAGCGTCCGTGGGCTGAGCCCCCCCAGGTACCAGCAGGGTGGCTGGGAGGTACTGGGATGTACTGGGAGGTGCTGGGAGGTGCTGGGAGGTACTGGGATGTACCGGGAAATACTGGCATGTACTGTGTCATGCTGGGATATACTGGGAGGTACTGGGATGCACTGGGATGTACTGGGACATACTGGGCCATACTGGGATGTACTGGGGTGTACTGGGTCTGCATTGGCCTGCACTGGGCCATGCTGGGATGTACTGAGCCATGCCAGGATGTGCTGGGATGCACTGGGATGTACTGGGATGCACTGGGATGCACTGTGCCATACAGGGGTGCACTGGGCTGTACTGTGACATACCGGGATGTACTGGGATGTAACAGGCCCTGCTGGGTTGTGCTGTGTCTTTATCAGTCTGTCATGGGTTGTGCTGGGCCATGATGAGATGTACTGGGATGCACTGGGCCATACTGGGCTGTGCTGGGCCATGCTGAGATGTACTGGGATGCACTGAGATGTACTGGGCCATGTTGGGATGCACTGGGATGCACAGGGCTGTGCTGGGATGTACTGGGCCATACTGGGCTGTGATGGGCCATGCTGGGATGTACTGGTCTTTACTGGGTGGTGCTGTACTGTACTGGTCTGGACTGGGTCTGCACTGGGCTGTGCTCTTCTGTATTGCTCCATACTGGTCCATACTGGGACATGCTGGGCCATGCTGGCCCATGTTATCCTGGAATGGACACTGTGGGGTGTGCGCAGGGGATACTGGGCTGAACTGAGCTGGACTGGGCTGAACTGGGCTGGATTTGTCCATACTGGAGTGTGTGGGGCTGTGCTGGGCCATACTGAGCTGTGTGCTGCTGGACTGGTCTGTGCTAGTCCGTACTGGTGGATGTGAATCTCTACTGGTCTATAATGGTCTGTACCAGTCCATATTGTTGGGTGTGAATCTGTACTGGTCCATACTGGTTCGTGCTGGTGGATATGGGCCTATAACAGTCTGTACTGATGGTTATGGAGCCTGTACTGTCTGTACTGGTCCATACTGGCCTGTCCCCTGTCCCCACAGGCCCCACGGCGACGCCTGGACAGGACCAACATGGAGCCCTGAGAGGAGGTAATGGGATCACTGGGGCAACTGGGATCACTAGGACCTCACTGGGACCTCACTGGCACCTCACTGAGATCTCATTGGGGTCACCGGGACCTCACTGGGATAACTGGGATCTCACTGGGGTCACTGGGACCACTCGGATCTTGTGGTATGTTGTGGGATCTGGTGTGACCTGAGGGGATCTCACAGGATCCCTTGGGAGAAACGGGATCCCGGGATTGTGTGGGGTGTCCCCGGGATCTCATGGGGATCAAGTGGGATCATGGGATCTGTTGGGATCCCTGGGATCTCCCAGCATCCCATGGGGGTCTGAGGGATCTCGCAGCATCCAGCAGGACCCCAGCTGATGGGATGGGATCCGGGGAGATCTGATGGGATCCGGCAGGGTCTGACAACACCCAAAGGAATCCGGCGGCTTCCAGTGGGATCCGCTGGGCTCCGCCACCCAATGTGACCCCCCCCCCGGTTCCCCCACAGGCGCGGCCGTGGGGATGGCGAAGCTGCTGGTGCCGCTGGTGGTGCTGGGGGCCGTGTCCGGGGCGGGGGTCCCGGTGTCGCCGCCGTCCCCGCGGTGTCCCCCGCGCTGCCTGTGCCCCGCGGCCGCGCCCAGCCCGACGCTGCTGTGCGCTCGCACGGGGCTGCTGGCGGTGCCGCCCAGCCTGGACCGCGGCGCCGTGGAGCTGCGCCTGGCCGACAACTTCATCGGTGCCGTGGGCCGCACCGACTTCGCCAACATGAGCAGCCTGGTGCACCTGACGCTGTCGCGGAACGGGCTGCGCCGCCTCGCCCCCGGCGCCTTCGCTGACCTCCGCGCCCTGCGAGCGCTGCACCTGGACGGCAACCGGCTGCCGGCACTGAGCGGGCCGCAGCTGCGAGGGCTGGCCAGCCTGCGCCACCTCATCCTGGCCAACAACCAACTGGCCGCCATCGACGCCGCCGCCTTCGCCGCCTTCGCCGCCACCGTGGAGGACCTGGACTTGTCGCACAACAACTTGCCGGCGTTGCCCTGGGATGCTGTGGCCGCCATGGGCAGCCTGGCCACGCTGACGTTGGACCACAACCTGCTGGAGCGGGTGCCGGCCGGCACCGTGGCACGGCTGCCGCGCCTGGCCAGGCTCGACCTCACGGCCAACCGGCTGCGGGCGCTGCCGCCGGTGCCGGGGCCGCCGGGGCCGGCGCTGGCGGCCGGGGGGAACCCCCTGCACTGCAACTGCGAATTGCTGTGGCTGCGCCGCGTGGCTCAGCCGGGCCGCCTGGAGACCTGCGCCACGCCGGCGCCGCTGGCTGGGCGGCTGCTGGGCGCCGTGCCCGAAGAGGAGCTGACCTGCCGGGCCCCCGCCGTCACTGCCGCGGCCGCGCACCCGCCCACGGTCACCGAGGGGCAGCCGCTGCGCCTGGGCTGCGCCGCCGTCGGAGACCCCCCGCCCGCGCTGCACTGGCTGGGCCCCGACGGGCGCATGGTGCAGAACGGCTCCCGGCGCTCGGTGGGTGCCGATGGCTCCCTGGAGCTCCGCGTGGCCACGCTGAGGGACCACGGCGGCTTCACCTGCGTGGCCGCCAACGCCGCGGGCGAGGCGGCCGCGCGCGTCGACGTCGTGGTGGTGCCGCTGCCGGTGCCGCGGGGACGGGATGGGGATGGGGATGCCGCGGCCGCTGAGGCTGGTCCCGGCCCCTCGGATATGGCCCAGGCGGGCGGCAATGACACCTGGGGGGGGCCCGGGGAACGGAGGGTGGTGGCGGCGGAGGTGACGGGGTCCTCGGCGCGCATCCGGTGGCTGCCGCAGCGCCACGTGCCCGGCGTGCGCATGGTGCAGATCCAGTACAACAGCTCGGCCGACGACGCCCTCGTCTACAGGTGGGGGCCGGGGTGGGCCTTGGAAGGGTCCATGGGAGGTTCCAGTGGGTCTTGGGGACACCTGTGGGGCTCCAGGGTGATCTGGGGAGCTCCGGGGGCTGCTCTGGTGGGATTTTTGGGATCTTGGGAGCTTCGGTGGGCGGGTGGGGGTGTCTGGGAAGGGTTTGTGTGTCCTGGAGGGTTCTGGGGGAGGATGTTCAGGTGGGTATTGGGGGGTCCTGGGGTGGCTCAGAGGGGATGTGGAGGATATCAAGGGAATTCTGGATGTCTAGGGGCTTCAGGGAGGTCCTTGGGGAGGTCCTAGAGGCACTCATGGGGGTCCTGGAGGGTCTCTGGGGAGTCTTTGAGGTGTTTGCGGGGGGCACTGAGGAAGTGTTTGGGCAATCCTGGGGGTCTCTGGCACGTCTTTGAGGGATGCCGGACGGGTTTTTGACTTCCTGGAGGGGAGGGGGGCGAAAGGGGGGTGCCGGGGTCTCGAATCTCCACCCCCCCCCCCCGACTCGCCCTCGCCCCCTCCCCAGGTTGTTGCCGCCCTCCAGCCGCACCTTCGTGCTGCGGGATTTGGCTCCAGGGCGCCTGTACGAGCTCTGCGTGTCCACGCTGCGCGTGGTCGGGGACCCCCCCGCCGCCCCCCGCCCGCTCGGCTGCGTCTCCTTCGCCACGGCCGCCGCTCCCCAAGGCTGCGCCGCGCCCCCCCGGCCCCACTTCTTGGGGGGCACCGTCATCATCGTCATCGGCGCCGCCATCGCCGCCTCCGTGCTCGTCTTCATCCTCATCCTCACGGCGCGCTGGAAGGCGGCGGGGGCGCGGCGCCCCCCGCCCGCACTCACCAGCGTCTGCTCCCAGACCAACGGCGGCCCCCGGCCCGCCGAGACCCCCGAGCTGCCCCCGCTGCCCCCCCTGCCGCCGCCCGCGGGCGGGGGTCCCGCGGCGGGGGGGGCGCGGGGGTTGTTCCCCAGCCACAGCTACCCCCGGCGGGCGCGGCCCCGGCGCCACGGGTCCCTCCCGCGGCTGGACGCGCCCGAGGGGACCCCCCTGGGACCCCCCCTGCGCCCCTCGTTCGGCAGCACCCACTGGATGCTGGAGAGCACCGTGTGAGGGGGGGGGAACGGTAGAAATTCCCTCCCCCGGCCCCCTCTCGGGGCGATCCTCCGGGTGGGGGGCGGCGGCGGGATCCCCCGGACCCTCCCCGGGACCCCCCTTCGGCCGCTCCTCCGGGTGGTCCCGGCAGCTCTTGTATGGGGGAGGCGTCCTGGGTTCGCCAAAGCTCGCCCGGGTGCCCCCCCGGACCCGTGTGGGATCCCCCGTGGGCGCCACCAGGTGCCGCTGGGAACCCCCCAGGTGTCTCCCCCTCCCACCCGCCCGCCTTGGGGGTACCTGTATGCAAACCTTTCTCCCCGAAAAACCCCCGTGGGGACCCCCGACATGTGCGGCACCGCGACTCGCGTGAGGACCGCGACATGGACCGCCCCGCCACGGGGCCTCACGTGCGCCCCGAATCACACCTGGGGTGTCCGAAAACCTGTGCCCCCCCCTCCCCCCGCCCCCAAAAGCCGGACACTCGCCCGGGACTTGCGTGTGTGTCCCCCCCACCCCACGCCTGTCCCCTTGCCCCACCCCCCCCCCCCCCCCGCCCTCGAGATGCGCACCTGGGACTTGCGTGTGCGCCCCAAATTTGTGTGCCCCCCCCCCCCACGCGTGTGCCCGGCCCGCCCCCCCCGCGGTGCCTTCGGCCGGGCCAGGGGGGCCCCGCACACGCCCCCGACATCTCTGCACAGATGACACGAGACCCGCAGCCCCCCCCCCCACAATAAAAAAAAAAAACAAACTCTCCGTGGGGAGAGGGGGGGGCAAAAGAGGGGGCTCCCCCAGATGCCTGGGGACCCTCCGTGTGTCCCCCCCGTGGCCTCTGCCCCTCCCAACTCGACCCGGGGGTTCCTATCTGGCTGGTCTGGATAACCCTGGGGGGGTACTCCCAGCCCCCCCATTTCCCTCCCAGCCCCATTCCACCCCCAATGCCTCTGCTCCTCCCCATGTCCCCCCTCTCCCCAAACGCTGCCCTCCCACCAGCCGCCCCCCTCGGGTCCCCCCGCAGTGTTTAACACGAGTTTTTACATTAAAAACCTGTGGCCCCTCCGGGGCAGAAAAACGAGTGTGAATGGGGGGGTGGGCTGGGCTGTGACTGGGGTGTCCCCTCTGTGTTTTGGGGGGTGTCTGCCGGGACAGGGGGTTTCATTTCCTGGGGAGCCCCCAGCCCCATACGAGCCTCCCGACCCCGTCTGTTCACCCTCCCATCAGCCCCGCCATGTGGGCGGGGCAGGACTATGCTAATGAGGCGACAATCTCCGACCCCTGTGGTTGCCACGGTGACCCCCGCGGGGAGCTCAGTGGAGCCAGGACGGGATCCTGAATATGCAAATAGGGGCGGAGCCAACCAGCAAAAGCCCCGGCTAATTACGCCGTCATTTGCATACAGAACACCTGGACCCCAGCCCGGCCTTGGATCCTCCCCCGTCCCGGAGGCCGCGGCGAGGCTGGTGGGGCCCGAGGGGGTCACCTGTGTCCCTTCCCAGGTTGGGGGGGGAACAGAACACCTGGAGCCTTCTCTGGGGTGTGGGGTCCCCAACACCTGAGGCCCCTCCTGCGGCCGGTCCCCAACACCCGGGTTCATCCTGAGGGGGTTGCAGACTTTGGGGGATCCCCACTCTTGTGTCCCCCCCTTTTCGAGGCAGCAGATTTGGGGGGTTCCTACCCATCCCCCCCTCCCCCGCTTCCAGAGGGCATAGCCAGGAGGACGTCCCTGCACACCTGTGTCCCTTCCCATGGCCTGGGGGTGTCTGCAGACCTTGGGACGCCCGCACCTGTGTCCCTTCCTGGGGGGGGGGGGGGCTGCACACCTGGGTCCTCTCCCAGATGGGCCCCGCCTAGAGGCCTTGGGCCAGGCTATAACCAAACGGAGGCCTCAGCCCAGCCTGGGAGACAACAGCGATGGCGTCAGCGCTGCTGGTGACACTGGTGGCTGCAGTGGCCGTGCTGGGCTGGGGGGTGGAGGCCCAGTGCCCTGCACCCGCCGACCTGCGCCCAGCCAACGGCACCCGGGTGTGTGCCCAGCTCTACGCCGACGACAGTCCCTACTATGACCAGTGCTGCTCTGGCGACGTGCTGGTGGTGCTGCCGGACAGCGACGTGCCCTACATGCCCCGCGGGTGGTCCGACCGTGCCTCCTCCCTTGTGGTGGGCACCAAGTGCGAGCTCACCGTGTGGTCGCGCCGGGCCAAGAAGGGTAACTCGCGGCGCTTCAATGCCGGCGCGGTGCCGCGGCTGCAGGAAGTGCGCCGCGGCCTCTTCGGGAACTGGAACAACGCCATCCGGGGCTACTACTGCATCTGCAAGTGAGCGGCGGCACGGGGCGGGGCGGCGGCGCTGGGGACGGGGGGTGACAACAGGCAACGGGAGGTGCCGTGAGGCGATGCGGGTCAACATCAGCCAGTGCTGGCCAACTTGAGCTGGTGAGGGTCGACGCGAGACGATGCGGGTCAGCACGAGACGGTGCGGGTCAACGCGGGCTGGCGTGGGTCAAGATGCGCCGGTGCAGGTCAACATGGGCCAAGTCAGCGTGGGTCAAAACAATGTGGGCCAAACTGTGCCCAAGTTGGCCAACAGATGCTGATGTGAGCCAAGATGAGCTGATACAAGCCAACGTTGGCCAAGACAAGTCAACGCGAGTCAGCATTGGCCAAGATCCACCATCAGGGGCCAACCCAGGCCAAACCAGGCCAACCTTGGCATTGCGAGTCAAGCCAGGCCAAGCCATGCTGAGGACACGCCCCTTTGCGAGACCCTCCATGTCTCACTGTCTGACAGAGCCACATCCCCTTGCCCCCTGTGTAATCAATAAAGCCCTGAGGTAGCAGCAGCTCCTGACTGGGTGGGGTCTTTTATTGGGGGGGGGTGTCCCCATGCCCTCTACCCCATGGGGATGTGGGAGGTGCCCCCTGCCTTGTACTTCCCCGGCCCCCCAAAGAACCACACAGCACACAGGGGATCCAAAAGGACACGTGTAATTTGGGGGGGCCCCGTGTCCCCCCCAGGGCCCCCCATCCCGCGCGGTACAAAACCTGACCATATAAATATCACTTTGTTAAAAAACAAAAACCTTGGGGGCAGGGGGATGTTCCAGGCGGAAGGAACCAGCAAAAAAACCGCAAAATCAACAAAAACAGGCGAGGAGGGCCCTGGAGGGGGACACACTCCGAATCAGTAGTGTGGTGTG
This sequence comes from Cinclus cinclus, assembly GCF_963662255.1. Taxonomy (NCBI): domain Eukaryota; kingdom Metazoa; phylum Chordata; class Aves; order Passeriformes; family Cinclidae; genus Cinclus; species Cinclus cinclus. The sequence continues at coordinate 1,129,938 of NC_085082.1, forward strand.
GCAGGAGGCTACTGTAGTTTCAGAGACCCCCCTCTCATGGAGATGTAGGGGGGACATACCCCAGTGCCCAAGGGGGGTAGAAAAGAGGGCGCTTAAAAAAAAAAAAACAAAAAAGGGGGAAATGCCCCAAAATGGGTCCCAAAGGTGGGAGGGACTAGGATGAGCCCCTGCACCCCCAAATCTCTGGGATGACCGCCGCATCCCCTCTCTCCTCCAAAATCTCTGCTCTGGGGTCCCCAGCTCAGTAGTACAGGTTGGGGGGCCCAGGAACATCCCAGTCCCGCTCCGGTTTGGGGGTGCTGCTGAGGAGGAGGAGCAGGAGGGAGGTGGGGGGTGTCCCCCGGGGCAGGGGATCTCACCGCAGCCGATGCTGCCGCATGAGGGGCACAATGCAGGCAGGGGGGCCCGCGACACCCAGGAAGGGGTGGCGGAGCAGCTCTGGGGCGCTCGCCCGCTGCGCCGGGTCCCGCACCAGCATCCGCTCCAGAAAACCTTTCAGCGATGGGGACACCTGGGGGGAACAAAAGGGGAGGGTGAGACACACCCTGGGACTCCCCAGATAATGGGGGGAGTCCCCACGAGTTACCTTGTGGCCATTCTTGAGCCGTGGGGGAAGGTTGTCCCTGATGAGCTTCATGGCTTTGAGGGGGGGCTCGTTGAAATAAGGGGGTTCCCCATCCACCATCTCGATGACCATCACCCCCAGAGACCAGATGTCCACCTGGGGGGGGGGGGGGGAAAGGGTTACCCCAAAAATGAAGATGGATTTAGGAAGGAGCCCCTCAAACCCACTCTGCCCTCCCTCCCAAATACACAGCCTTCAGAATGGGGGAGGTCTGATGGGGAGGCCGCTTGGAGCCCCTCAAACATATGCTGGGTACCCCCAAACCCACCCTGGGCAACCCTAAACCCATGCTGGGCACCCCTAAACCCATTCTAAACCCACCTTGGGCACCCTCAAACCCATCCCAACCCCCCCCCCCCCAAGACAAGGCAGGAGATGAGCTTGGGGACACAGACACCCACCCCAATCCCACTAGACCCATCCCAAACCCCCTGAAACCCACCCAAAATACCCCCTAATGCACCCTAGGAGCTGCTAAACTCCCTTGAGCACCCTGACCCACCTCCGGGCCATAGGGCAGGCGTGAGATGAGCTCGGGGGCCATCCAGTATGGGGTCCCCACCAGGGACTTGCGCCGTGGCACCTCCTTGTTCACTTGGGCGCAGAACCCAAAATCTGAGAGTTTCACCTGCCAACGGGGCCGGGGCTGGTCAGGGTGGGATCCCAAAGGATCCATAGGGAGGCTTGGGGTGGATTTCTGTGGGTTCCTACCCGCCCATCATGCGTGAGGAGGATGGAGTCGCTCTTGATGTCGCGGTGGATGACGCCCTGGGCGTGGAGCACAGCGAGCGCCCGCAGCACCGAGCGGCACACGGCTGCGATCTGCTCCTCCGACATCCTGGGGGATGGATGGCACCCTGTCACCACCTGGTCAGCTCCATCTCCGCCCCTTCACCTGTGCCACCCCTGCTCCCCCGGTCACCTGGTGTGGGTGACAATGTCTGTCAGTGCGCCACCCTCCAGGAACTCCATGACCACCCAGAGCTCGTCGCCCACCAGGTAACTGTTGTACATCTCCACCACGTTCTCATGCTGGTGGTCCCGCATGATCACCACCTGGAGCAGGGAGAGGGAAAGGGCATGGGACCCTGGGACTGTCCCTGGATGTCCCCAGGGCATGCGGGAGGTCCCTGGTGGGTCACCAAGAGGTCCCTGAGGGGCTTCGAGGAGGCCCAAGGGTATCCTGAGGGGATCCAAGGGGTCCCTGAAGTTCCCTCCCGAGGCTCCCAAGGGGTCCCCAGGGCTGACCCCGCCCTCACCTCGTTGAAGAGCAGCTCCCGCCGCTGCTGCTTGCGCAGGTCCATCTTTTTGACGGCCACGAGCTTGCCGGAGCCGCGCACTGTGGCGATACAGACGATGCCCGTGGAGCCCTCGCCAATCTTGATGAAGTTGTCCAGGTATGTGCGGGGGTCTCCGGGATCCACCACCATCTGCAGTGCTGCCCGGAACTGCTCGTGGGACACGCGCTGGGTCCCCCCCGCAGGGGCGGGAGCGGGGCCAGGGGCACGCGGGGCTGGGGGCTCTGGGCCGGGGGGAGATGGCTCCGGGGCTTTGGGGCGTGGGGCGTGGGAGGCACTGGGAACGCTGGCAGGGACCGGCCCGTTGGGGGTCACCTCATGCGGGCGTCCTGGGCGGTGCTCGGCCTGTGGGGACAGGGGAGAGGGGCGTCAGCCCCCAGAATTCCTGCAGGAATGTCGGGGACCAGCACCGGGGCCTCTTGGCAGAGGCCTGAAGGAAGGGCTGAGTGAAAAAGAGGAAGAGAAGAGACTGTGGAGCCATGGATGTAGCACCAGGAAGGAAGTGTGGAGCTGGTGGGTGTGAGGAAGAGGAGCAGAGGATCTGCTTCCAAGGAGGAAGAGGAAAGTGCTTTGGTGCCAAGGATGCAGCACTGGGCAGAGGAGGCGGAGGCACCTGCATGTCCTGATTCTGGGAAGCTGTGAGGAAGAGGGGCAGAGGAGCCGCTTCTGAGGAAGAACAGGACAAGCATAGCAGGGAGGAGGAAGCAAAAGAGGAAACCGCTCCAGAGCCAAGGATGTGACCCCAAGGAAAGAAGCCGCTGCTGATCCCAGCAGAGCACGGGAAGCTGTGAGGAAGAGGAGCAGAGAACCCAGTCTGGAGGAGGAAGAAGAGCAGGAAGAGGAAGAGGAGGACAAGAAGGGCCTGGGGACACCCCTTTACCTGGGCACTGCCCCCCCGGCCGGGATCGGTGTCGGCACGGGGGTAGGTGTGGAAAGGGCGTCCGGGCGCTGTCTTCAGCCCTGCTCCGGGAGCACCAGGAACACCGGGAATGTCGGGGGGCCGCAGGTCGGGCCCTGAGAGTGGGCGCTGCTCGCGGGGTGGGGGCCGGGGGGGCCCCTCTCCGGCCGAACTGGATTTGGGGCGGCCCCCAGGATGAGGGTGGGGGTGAGGGGGTTCCTGCCCGGCTGCAGCTTTGGGGTCCTCCCGCTGCTGGGACTGGGGGGGGCTCGGCTCTGCGTCCCTGTGGCGGCTCCTGCCAGGCTCCGGGCGGGAGCGGGGGGGTCCTGGGGCCAGGCCGTTCTCCGGGGGGAGCCGGGAAGGGCAGGGGGGGCTGTCCCGGCGCAGGGAGTTGGAGCGGGACACGGACACGGCCTCCAGCTCGTCCAGGAGCCACGCCAGGGTCCCGTCCCGGCCCCCGGGGGTCCCATCCTGGGTCCCTTTGGAGCCGCGCACGATGGGCTGTGGGAAGGGGGGGAACACATGGGGAAAACGGGGGAAAAAGGAAAAAAAAAACACAACAGAAAGATGACATGGAATGGCTGCAAGCAGATGGCAGGATGGGCAGAGGGGAGGGGGTGCGGCTGGGGTGTCCCTCCGGGGAGGGTCCCAGAATGACCATGGGTGCCACCCAGGGATTTGGGGTCCAGATTCGCTGGGAGGGTCCCAAAAATATTGGGGTGTTTGATGGGGTGGGAACTGAGGGACATCAGAAGTGAGGTGGGAAAGCGGGGTGGGGGGGATGTGGGACTTAATTGGGAACACACACAATGGGGAAGAGATCAGGTGGGAATGACCTCAAGTTCCCATGGGGTGGACCAGTTCCAGGTGTGGGGAAGGGTCTCACCAGGGGTTCCCTGTCCTGGGGAACAGGACCCTCTCTGCCCCAAGACCCCCAAATTCCTCCCAGTTTGACCCCAAAGAACACCCACGACCCTGTTACATACTCCATAACCCCAAATTCCCCAGAACCCACTCTAGCAACTGAATGAGCCCCCACCTCCCACCTCCCTGCCCCATGATCCCAAAATCCCCTGGTCCACGAACCCCCAGTTTGTCTTCTTGGGAGGTAGGAAATGGATGGGACCCAGCTCCCAGTTCCCTGGCTCCCAAATTCTTCCAGCTTAGCTTTCTGGGCCCCAAGAGTGGCTGGCACTCCCTTACCTCCTCCATAACCCCCGGATATTGAATGATCCCAAAATTCAGTTGTTCCAAGACCCCCAAACTGCCCCCAGTTCAACCCCAAAGAGCACCCCGCTACCTTCTCCAAGACCCTAAACCCAGAACAGCGACCTGGCCACGCCCTCCCCAGCCCATAACCCGCAGAATTCCCAACGCTCCCGATTATCCTGCACCTTGTGGGCCCCGCGGATGGCAGTGATGCAGGCAGGGTCCACGAGGGGTTTGGGGCGCCGGGCGGACTCCTCAAGCAGCCCTTGCCACTGGCGGGGCAGCCCCGTGAAGCGCTGCTCCGAGGGGTCGTAGCCCGTGTGCACCCGGTGCTCGAAGTTGGACGGCGCCGAGATCTCCACCCGCTTCTTCTTCTTGGAGAACATGGCCCGGGATGCGCTCCTGGCAATGGGACTGGCACCCAAAACCCCGGGGTTAGGGTGAGGGGAATAGGAACTGGAATCAGCCCCCCCAAATCCAGCCTTGGGAGTGGGATCAGCCCCCAAATCCAGCTTCGGGAACAGGATCAGTCCCCGAAATCCAGCCTTGGGAACAGGATCAGTCCCTGAAATACAACGCTGGGAATGGGATCAGCCCCCTGAAATCCAGCATTAATGGCATAAATTCCCAAAATCCAGCCCTGGGAATGGGATCAGCCCTCCAAATCCAGTGTTACAGTGGGGAATGTCCCTGGGAATGGGATCAGTGCCCAAATCCCATAGTTAGCATGAAATTAATTGGATATGTCATTGGGATGAAACATATTGGGATAAGCACTGAAAATCCTGCTGCAGGAATGATTTTTATCCATCCATTGGCCACTTCTGTTCAATGTCCCCTATTTTTATCCAATTACTCCCCATTTTTCCCCAAGTCCAAGCTTGGAAACACCAGGAACACCAGAAATTCCCACTTGGAAGTGGGATTAATCCACTGGTTACCTCACCTGGACCAACAAACAGATTTTAAATACTTGTTAAAAAATTTGTTAAAAAATCCACTTTTCCTGGGATCCCAGTGCTAGGATCAGTGCTCTGGGGCACAACCCGAGGGTCCTGGCGATTTCATTCCCTGTTTTTCCATGTTTTTGCTGCAGTATCCAGGCCCAGACCAAGCTGAGCTTGGAGGGTTTTGGGAATGTGATCCCAGTGTGTCCATGAATCCCCCTGGGAATGGCCCCAAAATCCTGTCGATCCTGGGGGGGTTTCATTTTTCCCACTTCCACTGCTTTTCTCAGTGCCAATTTCCTGCTGTGTCCTCCCATTTTCTTCCAGTTCCTCAGCTCAATCCCATTTTCCAGGCTCCAGAATCCCACTGTTTCCAGCATTTCCTCACTGTTTTATCCCAGTCTTTGAGGTTTTCTCCTTAAGTCAATGATCCATTACAAAGTTTTGCTCCTCGTCCAC
>NC_085083.1:0-134000 GCF_963662255.1 Cinclus cinclus
GGTCTGGGAGAAATCCTCGTCCTTATGGAATTTTTGTAGGCAAAAGACCTGGATGGGCTGCAGGCAAGTTAGGCATGTTGGCTTTGAAAGGAGGCACTTTTCCCCAAGAAGCCAAACTCAAGAACCCACAATGCAGATGTCATTTTGTAGGGCGCGTTTGGGCCTCCGATGGCAGCCAGGTTTGGAGGAGGGGGCAGCTTTGGTCTGGGAGAAATCCTCGTCCTTATGGAATTTTTGTAGGCAAAAGCCCTGGACGGGCTGCAGGCAAGTTGACTCCGAATGGAGGCACTTTTCCCCAAGAAGCCAAACTCAAGAGCCCACTTGGCAGGTGTCATTTTGTAGGGCGCGTTTGGGCCTCTGATGGCAGCCAGGTTTGGAGGAGGGGGCAGCTTTGGTCTGGGAGAAATCCTCGTCCTTATGGAATTTTTGTAGGCAAAAGCCCTGCATGGGCCGCAGGCAAGTTGACTCCGAAAGGAGGCACTTTTCCCCAAGAAGCCAAACTCAAGAGCCCACTTGGCATATGTCATTTTGTAGGGCGCGTTTGGGCCTCCGATGGCAGCCAGGTTTGGAGGAGGGGGCAGCTTTGGTCTGGGAGAAATCCTCGTCCTTATGGAATTTTTGTAGGCAAAAGCCCAGGACGGGCTGCAGGCAAGTTGACTCCGAATGGAGGCACTTTTCCCCATGAAGCCAAACTCAAGAGCCCACTTGGCAGATGTCATTTTGTAGGGCGCGTTTGGGCCTCTGATGGCAGCCAGGTTAGGAGGAGGGGGCAGCTTTGGTCTGGGAGAAATCCTCGTCCTTATGGAATTTTTGTAGGCAAAAGCCCAGGACGGGCTGCAGGCAAGTTGACTCCGAATGGAGGCACTTTTCCCCATGAAGCCAAACTCAAGAGCCCACTTGGCAGATGTCATTTTGTAGGGCGCGTTTGGGCCTCTGATGGCAGCCAGGTTAGGAGGAGGGGGCAGCTTTGGTCTGGGAGAAATCCTCGTCCTTATGGAATTTTTGTAGGCAAAAGCCCTGGACGGGCTGCAGGCAAGTTAGGCATGTTGGCTTTGAAAGGAGGCACTTTTCCCCAAGAAGCCAAACTCAAGAACCCACAATGCAGATGTCATTTTGTAGGGCGCGTTTGGGCCTCCGATGGCAGCCAGGTTTGGAGGAGGGGGCAGATTTGGTCTGGGAGAAATCCTCGTCCTTCTGGAATTTTTGTAGGCAAAAGCCCAGGACGGGCCGCAGGCAAGTTGACTCCGAATGGAGGCACTTTTCCCCAAGAAGCCAAACTCAAGAGCCCACTTGGCAGATGTCCTTTTGTAGGGCGCGTTTGGGCCTCTGATGGCAGCCAGGTTAGGAGGAGGGGGCAGCTTTGGTCTGGGAGAAATCCTCGTCCTTATGGAATTTTTGTAGGCAAAAGCCCTGGACGGGCTGCAGGCAAGTTAGGCATGTTGGCTTTGAAAGGAGGCACTTTTCCCCAAGAAGCCAAACTCAAGAACCCACAATGCAGATGTCATTTTGTAGGGCGCGTTTGGGCCTCCGATGGCAGCCAGGTTTGGAGGAGGGGGCAGCTTTGGTCTGGGAGAAATCCTCGTCCTTATGGAATTTTTGTAGGCAAAAGCCCTGGACGGGCTGCAGGCAAGTTAGGCATGTTGGCTTTGAAAGGAGGCACTTTTCCCCAAGAAGCCAAACTCAAGAACCCACAATGCAGATGTCATTTTGTAGGGCGCGTTTGGGCCTCCGATGGCAGCCAGGTTTGGAGGAGGGGGCAGCTTTGGTCTGGGAGAAATCCTCGTCCTTATGGAATTTTTGTAGGCAAAAGCCCAGGACGGGCCGCAGGCAAGTTGACTCCGAATGGAGGCACTTTTCCCGAAGAAGCCAAACTCAAGAACCCACTTGGGAGGTGTCATTTTGTAGGGCGCGTTTGGGCCTCTGATGGCAGCCAGGTTTGGAGGAGGGGGCAGCTTTGGTCTGGGAGAAATCCTCGTCCTTATGGAATTTTTGTAGGCAAAAGCCCTGCATGGGCCGCAGGCAAGTTGACTCCGAAAGGAGGCACTTTTCCCCAAGAAGCCAAACTCAAGAGCCCACTTGGCATATGTCATTTTGTAGGGCGCGTTTGGGCCTCCGATGGCAGCCAGGTTTGGAGGAGGGGGCAGCTTTGGTCTGGGAGAAATCCTCGTCCTTATGGAATTTTTGTAGGCAAAAGCCCAGGACGGGCTGCAGGCAAGTTGACTCCGAATGGAGGCACTTTTCCCCAAGAAGCCAAACTCAAGAGCCCACTTGGCAGATGTCATTTTGTAGGGCGCGTTTGGGCCTCTGATGGCAGCCAGGTTAGGAGGAGGGGGCAGCTTTGGTCTGGGAGAAATCCTCGTCCTTATGGAATTTTTGTAGGCAAAAGCCCTGGACGGGCTGGAGGCAAGTTAGGCATGTTGGCTTTGAAAGGAGGCACTTTTCCCCAAGAAGCCAAACTCAAGAACCCACAATGCAGATGTCATTTTGTAGGGCGCGTTTGGGCCTCCGATGGCAGCCAGGTTTGGAGGAGGGGGCAGCTTTGGTCTGGGAGAAATCCTCGTCCTTATGGAATTTTTGTAGGCAAAAGCCCAGGACGGGCCGCAGGCAAGTTGACTCCGAATGGAGGCACTTTTCCCCAAGAAGCCAAACTCAAGAGCCCACTTGGCAGGTGTCATTTTGTAGGGCGCGTTTGGGCCTCTGATGGCAGCCAGGTTTGGAGGAGGGGGTAGCTTTGGTCTGGGAGAAATCCTCGTCCTTATGGAATTTTTGTAGGCAAAAGCCCTGCATGGGCCGCAGGCAAGTTGACTCCGAAAGGAGGCACTTTTCCCCAAGAAGCCAAACTCAAGAGCCCACTTGGCAGGTGTCATTTTGTAGGGCGCGTTTGGGCCTCCGATGGCAGCCAGGTTTGGAGGAGGGGGCAGCTTTGGTCTGGGAGAAATCCTCGTCCTTATGGAATTTTTGTAGGCAAAAGCCCTGCATGGGCCGCAGGCAAGTTGACTCCGAAAGGAGGCACTTTTCCCCAAGAAGCCAAACTCAAGAGCCCACTTGGCATATGTCATTTTGTAGGGCGCGTTTGGGCCTCCGATGGCAGCCAGGTTTGGAGGAGGGGGCAGCTTTGGTCTGGGAGAAATCCTCGTCCTTATGGAATTTTTGTAGGCAAAAGCCCAGGACGGGCTGCAGGCAAGTTGACTCCGAATGGAGGCACTTTTCCCCATGAAGCCAAACTCAAGAGCCCACTTGCAGGTGTCATTTTGTAGGGCGCGTTTGGGCCTCTGATGGCAGCCAGGTTAGGAGGAGGGGGCAGCTTTGGTCTGGGAGAAATCCTCGTCCTTATGGAATTTTTGTAGGCAAAAGCCCAGGACGGGCTGCAGGCAAGTTGACTCCGAATGGAGGCACTTTTCCCCATGAAGCCAAACTCAAGAGCCCACTTGGCAGATGTCATTTTGTAGGGCGCGTTTCGGCCTCTGATGGCAGCCAGGTTAGGAGGAGGGGGCAGCTTTGGTCTGGGAGAAATCCTCGTCCTTATGGAATTTTTGTAGGCAAAAGCCCTGGACGGGCTGCAGGCAAGTTAGGCATGTTGGCTTTGAAAGGAGGCACTTTTCCCCAAGAAGCCAAACTCAAGAACCCACAATGCAGATGTCATTTTGTAGGGCGCGTTTGGGCCTCCGATGGCAGCCAGGTTTGGAGGAGGGGGCAGATTTGGTCTGGGAGAAATCCTCGTCCTTCTGGAATTTTTGTAGGCAAAAGCCCAGGACGGGCCGCAGGCAAGTTGACTCCGAATGGAGGCACTTTTCCCCAAGAAGCCAAACTCAAGAACCCACTTGGCAGGTGTCATTTTGTAGGGCGCGTTTGGGCCTCTGATGGCAGCCAGGTTTGGAGGAGGGGGCAGCTTTGGTCTGGGAGAAATCCTCGTCCTTATGGAATTTTTGTAGGCAAAAGCCCTGCATGGGCCGCAGGCAAGTTGACTCCGAAAGGAGGCACTTTTCCCCAAGAAGCCAAACTCAAGAGCCCACTTGGCATATGTCATTTTGTAGGGCGCGTTTGGGCCTCCGATGGCAGCCAGGTTTGGAGGAGGGGGCAGCTTTGGTCTGGGAGAAATCCTCGTCCTTATGGAATTTTTGTAGGCAAAAGCCCTGGACGGGCTGCAGGCAAGTTGACTCCGAATGGAGGCACTTTTCCCCAAGAAGCCAAACTCAAGAGCCCACTTGGCAGGTGTCATTTTGTAGGGCGCGTTTGGGCCTCTGATGGCAGCCAGGTTAGGAGGAGGGGGCAGCTTTGGTCTGGGAGAAATCCTCGTCCTTATGGAATTTTTGTAGGCAAAAGCCCAGGACGGGCTGCAGGTAAGTTGACTCCGAATGGAGGCACTTTTCCCCAAGAAGCCAAACTCAAGAGCCCACTTGGCAGATGTCATTTTGTAGGGCGCGTTTGGGCCTCTGATGGCAGCCAGGTTAGGAGGAGGGGGCAGCTTTGGTCTGGGAGAAATCCTCGTCCTTATGGAATTTTTGTAGGCAAAAGCCCTGGACGGGCTGCAGGCAAGTTAGGCATGTTGGCTTTGAAAGGAGGCACTTTTCCCCAAGAAGCCAAACTAAAGAACCCACAATGCAGATGTCATTTTGTAGGGCGCGTTTGGGCCTCCGATGGCAGCCAGGTTTGGAGGAGGGGGCAGCTTTGGTGTGGGAGAAATCCTCGTCCTTATGGAATTTTTGTAGGCAAAAGCCCAGGACGGGCCGCAGGCAAGTTGACTCCGAATGGAGGCACTTTTCCCCAAGAAGCCAAACTCAAGAGCCCACTTGGCAGGTGTCATTTTGTAGGGCGCGTTTGGGCCTCTGATGGCAGCCAGGTTTGGAGGAGGGGGCAGCTTTGGTCTGGGAGAAATCCTCGTCCTTATGGAATTTTTGTAGGCAAAAGCCCTGCATGGGCCGCAGGCAAGTTGACTCCGAAAGGAGGCACTTTTCCCCAAGAAGCCAAACTCAAGAGCCCACTTGGCAGATGTCATTTTGTAGGGCGCGTTTGGGCCTCCGATGGCAGCCAGGTTTGGAGGAGGGGGCAGCTTTGGTCTGGGAGAAATCCTCGTCCTTATGGAATTTTTGTAGGCAAAAGCCCAGGACGGGCTGCAGGCAAGTTGTCTCCAAATGGAGGCACTTTTCCCCAAGAAGCCAAACTCAAGAGCCCACTTGGCAGATGTCATTTTGTAGGGCGCGTTTGGGCCTCCGATGGCAGCCAGGTTTGGAGGAGGGGGTAGCTTTGGTCTGGGAGAAATCCTCGTCCTTATGGAATTTTTGTAGGCAAAAGCCCTGGACGGGCTGCAGGCAAGTTAGGCATGTTGGCTTTGAAAGGAGGCACTTTTCCCCAAGAAGCCAAACTCAAGAGCCCACTTGGCAGGTGTCATTTTGTAGGGCGCGTTTGGGCCTCCGATGGCAGCCAGGTTTGGAGGAGGGGGCAGCTTTGGTCTGGGAGAAAACCTCGTCCTTATGGAATTTTTGTAGGCAAAAGCCCTGCACGGGCCGCAGGCAAGTTGACTCCGAATGGAGGCACTTTTCCCCAAGAAGCCAAACTCAAGAGCCCACTTGGCAGGTGTCATTTTGTAGGGCGCGTTTGGGCCTCTGATGGCAGCCAGGTTTGGAGGAGGGGGCAGCTTTGGTCTGGGAGAAATCCTCGTCCTTATGGAATTTTTGTAGGCAAAAGCCCTGCATGGGCCGCAGGCAAGTTGACTCCGAAAGGAGGCACTTTTCCCCAAGAAGCCAAACTCAAGAGCCCACTTGGCATATGTCATTTTGTAGGGCGCGTTTGGGCCTCCGATGGCAGCCAGGTTTGGAGGAGGGGGCAGCTTTGGTCTGGGAGAAATCCTCGTCCTTATGGAATTTTTGTAGGCAAAAGCCCAGGACGGGCTGCAGGCAAGTTGACTCCGAATGGAGGCACTTTTCCCCAAGAAGCCAAACTCAAGAGCCCACTTGGCAGATGTCATTTTGTAGGGCGCGTTTGGGCCTCCGATGGGAGCCAGGTTAGGAGGAGGGGGCAGCTTTGGTCTGGGAGAAATCCTCGTCCTTATGGAATTTTTGTAGGCAAAAGCCCTGGACGGGCTGCAGGCAAGTTAGGCATGTTGGCTTTGAAAGGAGGCACTTTTCCCGAAGAAGCCAAACTCAAGAGCCCACTTGGCAGGTGTCATTTTGTAGGGCGCGTTTGGGCCTCCGATGGCAGCCAGGTTTGGAGGAGGGGGCAGCTTTGGTCTGGGAGAAATCCTCGTCCTTATGGAATTTTTGGAGGCAAAAGCCCAGGACGGCCCGCAGGCAAGTTGACTCCGAATGGAGGCACTTTTCCCCAAGAAGCCAAACTCAAGAGCCCACTTGGCAGGTGTCATTTTGTAGGGCGCGTTTGGGCCTCCGATGGCAGCCAGGTTTGGAGGAGGGGGCAGCTTTGGTCTGGGAGAAATCCTCGTCCTTATGGAATTTTTGTACTCAAAAGCCCAGGACGGGCTGCAGGCAAGTTGACTCCGAATGGAGGCACTTTTCCCCAAGAAACCAAACTCAAGAGCCCACTTGGCATATGTCATTTTGTAGGGCGCGCTTGGGCCTCCGATGGCAGCCAGGTTTGGAGGAGGGGGCAGCTTTGGTCTGGGAGAAATCCTCGTCCTTATGGAATTTTTGTAGGCAAAAGACCTGGACGGGCTGCAGGCAAGTTAGGCATGTTGGCTTTGAAAGGAGGCACTTTTCCCCAAGAAGCCAAACTCAAGAACCCACAATGCAGATGTCATTTTGTAGGGCGCGTTTGGGCCTCCGATGGCAGCCAGGTTTGGAGGAGGGGGCAGCTTTGGTCTGGGAGAAATCCTCGTCCTTATGGAATTTTTGTAGGCAAAAGCCCTGGACGGGCTGCAGGCAAGTTGACTCCGAATGGAGGCACTTTTCCCCAAGAAGCCAAACTCAAGAGCCCACTTGGCAGGTGTCATTTTGTAGGGCGCGTTTGGGCCTCTGATGGCAGCCAGGTTTGGAGGAGGGGGCAGCTTTGGTCTGGGAGAAATCCTCGTCCTTATGGAATTTTTGTAGGCAAAAGCCCTGCATGGGCCGCAGGCAAGTTGACTCCGAAAGGAGGCACTTTTCCCCAAGAAGCCAAACTCAAGAGCCCACTTGGCATATGTCATTTTGTAGGGCGCGTTTGGGCCTCCGATGGCAGCCAGGTTTGGAGGAGGGGGCAGCTTTGGTCTGGGAGAAATCCTCGTCCTTATGGAATTTTTGTAGGCAAAAGCCCAGGACGGGCTGCAGGCAAGTTGACTCCGAATGGAGGCACTTTTCCCCATGAAGCCAAACTCAAGAGCCCACTTGGCAGATGTCATTTTGTAGGGCGCGTTTGGGCCTCTGATGGCAGCCAGGTTAGGAGGAGGGGGCAGCTTTGGTCTGGGAGAAATCCTCGTCCTTATGGAATTTTTGTAGGCAAAAGCCCAGGACGGGCTGCAGGCAAGTTGACTCCGAATGGAGGCACTTTTCCCCATGAAGCCAAACTCAAGAGCCCACTTGGCAGATGTCATTTTGTAGGGCGCGTTTGGGCCTCTGATGGCAGCCAGGTTAGGAGGAGGGGGCAGCTTTGGTCTGGGAGAAATCCTCGTCCTTATGGAATTTTTGTAGGCAAAAGCCCTGGACGGGCTGCAGGCAAGTTAGGCATGTTGGCTTTGAAAGGAGGCACTTTTCCCCAAGAAGCCAAACTCAAGAACCCACAATGCAGATGTCATTTTGTAGGGCGCGTTTGGGCCTCCGATGGCAGCCAGGTTTGGAGGAGGGGGCAGATTTGGTCTGGGAGAAATCCTCGTCCTTCTGGAATTTTTGTAGGCAAAAGCTCTGGACGGGCCGCAGGCAAGTTGACTCCGAATGGAGGCACTTTTCCCCAAGAAGCCAAACTCAAGAACCCACTTGGCAGGTGTCATTTTGTAGGGCGCGTTTGGGCCTCTGATGGCAGCCAGGTTTGGAGGAGGGGGCAGCTTTGGTCTGGGAGAAATCCTCGTCCTTATGGAATTTTTGTAGGCAAAAGCCCTGCATGGGCCGCAGGCAAGTTGACTCCGAAAGGAGGCACTTTTCCCCAAGAAGCCAAACTCAAGAGCCCACTTGGCATATGTCATTTTGTAGGGCGCGTTTGGGCCTCCGATGGCAGCCAGGTTTGGAGGAGGGGGCAGCTTTGGTCTGGGAGAAATCCTCGTCCTTATGGAATTTTTGTAGGCAAAAGCCCTGGACGGGCTGCAGGCAAGTTGACTCCGAATGGAGGCACTTTTCCCCAAGAAGCCAAACTCAAGAGCCCACTTGGCAGGTGTCATTTTGTAGGGCGCGTTTGGGCCTCTGATGGCAGCCAGGTTAGGAGGAGGGGGCAGCTTTGGTCTGGGAGAAATCCTCGTCCTTATGGAATTTTTGTAGGCAAAAGCCCAGGACGGGCTGCAGGTAAGTTGACTCCGAATGGAGGCACTTTTCCCCAAGAAGCCAAACTCAAGAGCCCACTTGGCAGATGTCATTTTGTAGGGCGCGTTTGGGCCTCCGATGGCAGCCAGGTTTGGAGGAGGGGGCAGCTTTGGTCTGGGAGAAATCCTCGTCCTTATGGAATTTTTGTAGGCAAAAGCCCTGGACGGGCTGCAGGCAAGTTAGGCATGTTGGCTTTGAAAGGAGGCACTTTTCCCCAAGAAGCCAAACTAAAGAACCCACAATGCAGATGTCATTTTGTAGGGCGCGTTTGGGCCTCCGATGGCAGCCAGGTTTGGAGGAGGGGGCAGCTTTGGTCTGGGAGAAATCCTCGTCCTTATGGAATTTTTGTAGGCACAAGCCCTGGACGGGCTGCAGGCAAGTTGTCTCCGAATGGAGGCACTTTTCCCCAAGAAGCCAAACTCAAGAGCCCACTTGGCAGATGTCATTTTGTAGGGCGCGTTTGGGCCTCCGATGGCAGCCAGGTTTGGAGGAGGGGGTAGCTTTGGTCTGGGAGAAATCCTCGTCCTTATGGAATTTTTGTAGGCAAAAGCCCTGGACGGGCTGCAGGCAAGTTAGGCATGTTGGCTTTGAAAGGAGGCACTTTTCCCCAAGAAGCCAAACTCAAGAGCCCACTTGGCAGGTGTCATTTTGTAGGGCGCGTTTGGGCCTCCGATGGCAGCCAGGTTTGGAGGAGGGGGCAGCTTTGGTCTGGGAGAAATCCTCGTCCTTATGGAATTTTTCTAGGCAAAAGCCCAGGACGGGCCGCAGGCAAGTTGACTCCGAATGGAGGCACTTTTCCCCAAGAAGCCAAACTCAAGAGCCCACTTGGCAGGTGTCATTTTGTAGGGCGCGTTTGGGCCTCCGATGGCAGCCAGGTTTGGAGGAGGGGGCAGCTTTGGTCTGGGAGAAATCCTCGTCCTTATGGAATTTTTGTACTCAAAAGCCCAGGACGGGCTGCAGGCAAGTTGACTCCGAATGGAGGCACTTTTCCCCAAGAAGCCAAACTCAAGAGCCCACTTGGCAGATGTCATTTTGTAGGGCGCGTTTGGGCCTCTGATGGCAGCCAGTTTAGGAGGAGGGGGCAGCTTTGGTCTGGGAGAAATCCTCGTCCTTATGGAATTTTTGTAGGCAAAAGCCCTGGACGGGCTGCAGGCAAGTTAGGCATGTTGGCTTTGAAAGGAGGCACTTTTCCCCAAGAAGCCAAACTCAAGAACCCACAATGCAGATGTCATTTTGTAGGGCGCGTTTGGGCCTCCGATGGCAGCCAGGTTTGGAGGAGGGGGCAGCTTTGGTCTGGGAGAAATCCTCGTCCTTCTGGAATTTTTGTAGGCAAAAGCCCAGGACGGGCTGCAGGCAAGTTGACTCCGAATGGAGGCACTTTTCCCCAAGAAGCCAAACTCAAGAACCCACTTGGCAGGTGTCATTTTGTAGGGCGCGTTTGGGCCTCTGATGGCAGCCAGGTTTGGAGGAGGGGGCAGCTTTGGTCTGGGAGAAATCCTCGTCCTTATGGAATTTTTGTAGGCAAAAGCCCTGCATGGGCCGCAGGCAAGTTGACTCCGAAAGGAGGCACTTTTCCCCAAGAAGCCAAACTCAAGAGCCCACTTGGCATATGTCATTTTGTAGGGCGCGTTTGGGCCTCTGATGGCAGCCAGGTTTGGAGGAGGGGGCAGCTTTGGTCTGGGAGAAATCCTCGTCCTTATGGAATTTTTGTAGGCAAAAGCCCAGGACGGGCTGCAGGCAAGTTGACTCCGAATGGAGGCACTTTTCCCCAAGAAGCCAAACTCAAGAGCCCACTTGGCAGATGTCATTTTGTAGGGCGCGTTTGGGCCTCTGATGGCAGCCAGGTTAGGAGGAGGGGGCAGCTTTGGTCTGGGAGAAATCCTCGTCCTTATGGAATTTTTGTAGGCAAAAGCCCTGGACGGGCTGCAGGCAAGTTAGGCATGTTGGCTTTGAAAGGAGGCACTTTTCCCCAAGAAGCCAAACTCAAGAACCCACAATGCAGATGTCATTTTGTAGGGCGCGTTTGGGCCTCCGATGGCAGCCAGGTTTGGAGGAGGGGGCAGCTTTGGTCTGGGAGAAATCCTCGTACTTATGGAATTTTTGTAGGCAAAAGCCCAGGACGGGCCGCAGGCAAGTTGACTCCGAATGGAGGCACTTTTCCCCAAGAAGCCAAACTCAAGAGCCCACTTGGCAGGTGTCATTTTGTAGGGCGCGTTTGGGCCTCTGATGGCAGCCAGGTTTGGAGGAGGGGGCAGCTTTGGTCTGGGAGAAATCCTCGTCCTTATGGAATTTTTGTAGGCAAAAGCCCTGCATGGGCCGCAGGCAAGTTGACTCCGAAAGGAGGCACTTTTCCCCAAGAAGCCAAACTCAAGAGCCCACTTGGCATATGTCATTTTGTAGGGCGCGTTTGGGCCTCCGATGGCAGCCAGGTTTGGAGGAGGGGGCAGCTTTGGTCTGGGAGAAATCCTCGTCCTTATGGAATTTTTGTAGGCAAAAGCCCAGGACGGGCCGCAGGCAAGTTGACTCCGAATGGAGGCACTTTTCCCCAAGAAGCCAAACTCAAGAGCCCACTTGGCAGATGTCATTTTGTAGGGCGCGTTTGGGCCTCCGATGGCAGCCAGGTTTGGAGGAGGGGGCAGCTTTGGTCTGGGAGAAATCCTCGTCCTTATGGAATTTTTGTAGGCAAAAGCCCAGGACGGGCTGCAGGTAAGTTGACTCCGAATGGAGGCACTTTTCCCCAAGAAGCCAAACTCAAGAGCCCACTTGGCAGATGTCATTTTGTAGGGCGCGTTTGGGCCTCTGATGGCAGCCAGGTTTGGAGGAGGGGGCAGCTTTGGTCTGGGAGAAATCCTCGTCCTTATGGAATTTTTGTAGGCAAAAGCCCTGGACGGGCTGCAGGCAAGTTAGGCATGTTGGCTTTGAAAGGAGGCACTTTTCCCCAAGAAGCCAAACTCAAGAACCCACAATGCAGATGTCATTTTGTAGGGCGCGTTTGGGCCTCCGATGGCAGCCAGGTTTGGAGGAGGGGGCAGCTTTGGTCTGGGAGAAATCCTCGTCCTTATGGAATTTTTGTAGGCAAAAGCCCAGGACGGGCCGCAGGCAAGTTGACTCCGAATGGAGGCACTTTTCCCCAAGAAGCCAAACTCAAGAGCCCACTTGGCAGGTGTCATTTTGTAGGGCGCGTTTGGGCCTCCGATGGCAGCCAGGTTTGGAGGAGGGGGCAGCTTTGGTCTGGGAGAAATCCTCGTCCTTATGGAATTTTTGTAGGCAAAAGCCCTGCATGGGCCGCAGGCAAGTTGACTCCGAAAGGAGGCACTTTTCCCCAAGAAGCCAAACTCAAGAGCCCACTTGGCAGGTGTCATTTTGTAGGGCGCGTTTGGGCCTCCGATGGCAGCCAGGTTTGGAGGAGGGGGCAGCTTTGGTCTGGGAGAAATCCTCGTCCTTATGGAATTTTTGTAGGCAAAAGCCCAGGACGGGCTGCAGGCAAGTTGTCTCCGAATGGAGGCACTTTTCCCCAAGAAGCCAAACTCAAGAGCCCACTTGGCAGATGTCATTTTGTAGGGCGCGTTTGGGCCTCCGATGGCAGCCAGGTTTGGAGGAGGGGGTAGCTTTGGTCTGGGAGAAATCCTCGTCCTTATGGAATTTTTGTAGGCAAAAGCCCTGGACGGGCTGCAGGCAAGTTAGGCATGTTGGCTTTGAAAGGAGGCACTTTTCCCCAAGAAGCCAAACTCAAGAGCCCACTTGGCAGGTGTCATTTTGTAGGGCGCGTTTGGGCCTCCGATGGCAGCCAGGTTTGGAGGAGGGGGCAGCTTTGGTCTGGGAGAAAACCTCGTCCTTATGGAATTTTTGTAGGCAAAAGCCCTGCACGGGCCGCAGGCAAGTTGACTCCGAATGGAGGCACTTTTCCCCAAGAAGCCAAACTCAAGAGCCCACTTGGCAGGTGTCATTTTGTAGGGCGCGTTTGGGCCTCTGATGGCAGCCAGGTTTGGAGGAGGGGGCAGCTTTGGTCTGGGAGAAATCCTCGTCCTTATGGAATTTTTGTAGGCAAAAGCCCTGCATGGGCCGCAGGCAAGTTGACTCCGAAAGGAGGCACTTTTCCCCAAGAAGCCAAACTCAAGGGCCCACTTGGCATATGTCATTTTGTAGGGCGCGTTTGGGCCTCCGATGGCAGCCAGGTTTGGAGGAGGGGGCAGCTTTGGTCTGGGAGAAATCCTCGTCCTTATGGAATTTTTGTAGGCAAAAGCCCAGGACGGGCTGCAGGCAAGTTGACTCCGAATGGAGGCACTTTTCCCCAAGAAGCCAAACTCAAGAGCCCACTTGGCAGGTGTCATTTTGTAGGGCGCGTTTGGGCCTCTGATGGCAGCCAGGTTTGGAGGAGGGGGCAGCTTTGGTCTGGGAGAAATCCTCGTCCTTATGGAATTTTTGTAGGCAAAAGCCCTGCATGGGCCGCAGGCAAGTTGACTCCGAAAGGAGGCACTTTTCCCCAAGAAGCCAAACTCAAGAGCCCACTTGGCAGATGTCATTTTGTAGGGCGCGTTTGGGCCTCCGATGGCAGCCAGGTTTGGAGGAGGGGGCAGCTTTGGTCTGGGAGAAATCCTCGTCCTTATGGAATTTTTGTAGGCAAAAGCCCTGGACGGGCTGCAGGCAAGTTGACTCCGAATGGAGGCACTTTTCCCCAAGAAGCCAAACTCAAGAGCCCACTTGGCAGGTGTCATTTTGTAGGGCGCGTTTGGGCCTCTGATGGCAGCCAGGTTAGGAGGAGGGGGCAGCTTTGGTCTGGGAGAAATCCTCGTCCTTATGGAATTTTTGTAGGCAAAAGCCCAGGACGGGCTGCAGGTAAGTTGACTCCGAATGGAGGCACTTTTCCCCAAGAAGCCAAACTCAAGAGCCCACTTGGCAGATGTCATTTTGTAGGGCGCGTTTGGGCCTCTGATGGCAGCCAGGTTAGGAGGAGGGGGCAGCTTTGGTCTGGGAGAAATCCTCGTCCTTATGGAATTTTTGTAGGCAAAAGCCCTGGACGGGCTGCAGGCAAGTTAGGCATGTTGGCTTTGAAAGGAGGCACTTTTCCCCAAGAAGCCAAACTAAAGAACCCACAATGCAGATGTCATTTTGTAGGGCGCGTTTGGGCCTCCGATGGCAGCCAGGTTTGGAGGAGGGGGCAGCTTTGGTGTGGGAGAAATCCTCGTCCTTATGGAATTTTTGTAGGCAAAAGCCCAGGACGGGCCGCAGGCAAGTTGACTCCGAATGGAGGCACTTTTCCCCAAGAAGCCAAACTCAAGAGCCCACTTGGCAGATGTCATTTTGTAGGGCGCGTTTGGGCCTCCGATGGCAGCCAGGTTTGGAGGAGGGGGCAGCTTTGGTCTGGGAGAAATCCTCGTCCTTATGGAATTTTTGTAGGCAAAAGCCCAGGACGGGCTGCAGGTAAGTTGACTCCGAATGGAGGCACTTTTCCCCAAGAAGCCAAACTCAAGAGCCCACTTGGCAGATGTCATTTTGTAGGGCGCGTTTGGGCCTCTGATGGCAGCCAGGTTTGGAGGAGGGGGCAGCTTTGGTCTGGGAGAAATCCTCGTCCTTATGGAATTTTTGTAGGCAAAAGCCCTGGACGGGCTGCAGGCAAGTTAGGCATGTTGGCTTTGAAAGGAGGCACTTTTCCCCAAGAAGCCAAACTCAAGAACCCACAATGCAGATGTCATTTTGTAGGGCGCGTTTGGGCCTCCGATGGCAGCCAGGTTTGGAGGAGGGGGCAGCTTTGGTCTGGGAGAAATCCTCGTCCTTATGGAATTTTTGTAGGCAAAAGCCCAGGACGGGCCGCAGGCAAGTTGACTCCGAATGGAGGCACTTTTCCCCAAGAAGCCAAACTCAAGAGCCCACTTGGCAGGTGTCATTTTGTAGGGCGCGTTTGGGCCTCCGATGGCAGCCAGGTTTGGAGGAGGGGGCAGCTTTGGTCTGGGAGAAATCCTCGTCCTTATGGAATTTTTGTAGGCAAAAGCCCTGCATGGGCCGCAGGCAAGTTGACTCCGAAAGGAGGCACTTTTCCCCAAGAAGCCAAACTCAAGAGCCCACTTGGCAGGTGTCATTTTGTAGGGCGCGTTTGGGCCTCCGATGGCAGCCAGGTTTGGAGGAGGGGGCAGCTTTGGTCTGGGAGAAATCCTCGTCCTTATGGAATTTTTGTAGGCAAAAGCCCAGGACGGGCTGCAGGCAAGTTGTCTCCGAATGGAGGCACTTTTCCCCAAGAAGCCAAACTCAAGAGCCCACTTGGCAGATGTCATTTTGTAGGGCGCGTTTGGGCCTCCGATGGCAGCCAGGTTTGGAGGAGGGGGTAGCTTTGGTCTGGGAGAAATCCTCGTCCTTATGGAATTTTTGTAGGCAAAAGCCCTGGACGGGCTGCAGGCAAGTTAGGCATGTTGGCTTTGAAAGGAGGCACTTTTCCCCAAGAAGCCAAACTCAAGAGCCCACTTGGCAGGTGTCATTTTGTAGGGCGCGTTTGGGCCTCCGATGGCAGCCAGGTTTGGAGGAGGGGGCAGCTTTGGTCTGGGAGAAAACCTCGTCCTTATGGAATTTTTGTAGGCAAAAGCCCAGGACGGGCCGCAGGCAAGTTGACTCCGAATGGAGGCACTTTTCCCCAAGAAGCCAAACTCAAGAGCCCACTTGGCAGGTGTCATTTTGTAGGGCGCGTTTGGGCCTCTGATGGCAGCCAGGTTTGGAGGAGGGGGCAGCTTTGGTCTGGGAGAAATCCTCGTCCTTATGGAATTTTTGTAGGCAAAAGCCCTGCATGGGCCGCAGGCAAGTTGACTCCGAAAGGAGGCACTTTTCCCCAAGAAGCCAAACTCAAGGGCCCACTTGGCATATGTCATTTTGTAGGGCGCGTTTGGGCCTCCGATGGCAGCCAGGTTTGGAGGAGGGGGCAGCTTTGGTCTGGGAGAAATCCTCGTCCTTATGGAATTTTTGTAGGCAAAAGCCCAGGACGGGCTGCAGGCAAGTTGACTCCGAATGGAGGCACTTTTCCCCAAGAAGCCAAACTCAAGAGCCCACTTGGCAGGTGTCATTTTGTAGGGCGCGTTTGGGCCTCTGATGGCAGCCAGGTTTGGAGGAGGGGGCAGCTTTGGTCTGGGAGAAATCCTCGTCCTTATGGAATTTTTGTAGGCAAAAGCCCTGCATGGGCCGCAGGCAAGTTGACTCCGAAAGGAGGCACTTTTCCCCAAGAAGCCAAACTCAAGAGCCCACTTGGCATATGTCATTTTGTAGGGCGCGTTTGGGCCTCCGATGGCAGCCAGGTTTGGAGGAGGGGGCAGCTTTGGTCTGGGAGAAATCCTCGTCCTTATGGAATTTTTGTAGGCAAAAGCCCTGGACGGGCTGCAGGCAAGTTGACTCCGAATGGAGGCACTTTTCCCCAAGAAGCCAAACTCAAGAGCCCACTTGGCAGGTGTCATTTTGTAGGGCGCGTTTGGGCCTCTGATGGCAGCCAGGTTAGGAGGAGGGGGCAGCTTTGGTCTGGGAGAAATCCTCGTCCTTATGGAATTTTTGTAGGCAAAAGCCCAGGACGGGCTGCAGGTAAGTTGACTCCGAATGGAGGCACTTTTCCCCAAGAAGCCAAACTCAAGAGCCCACTTGGCAGATGTCATTTTGTAGGGCGCGTTTGGGCCTCTGATGGCAGCCAGGTTAGGAGGAGGGGGCAGCTTTGGTCTGGGAGAAATCCTCGTCCTTATGGAATTTTTGTAGGCAAAAGCCCTGGACGGGCTGCAGGCAAGTTAGGCATGTTGGCTTTGAAAGGAGGCACTTTTCCCCAAGAAGCCAAACTAAAGAACCCACAATGCAGATGTCATTTTGTAGGGCGCGTTTGGGCCTCCGATGGCAGCCAGGTTTGGAGGAGGGGGCAGCTTTGGTGTGGGAGAAATCCTCGTCCTTATGGAATTTTTGTAGGCAAAAGCCCAGGACGGGCCGCAGGCAAGTTGACTCCGAATGGAGGCACTTTTCCCCAAGAAGCCAAACTCAAGAGCCCACTTGGCAGGTGTCATTTTGTAGGGCGCGTTTGGGCCTCTGATGGCAGCCAGGTTTGGAGGAGGGGGCAGCTTTGGTCTGGGAGAAATCCTCGTCCTTATGGAATTTTTGTAGGCAAAAGCCCTGCATGGGCCGCAGGCAAGTTGACTCCGAAAGGAGGCACTTTTCCCCAAGAAGCCAAACTCAAGAGCCCACTTGGCATATGTCATTTTGTAGGGCGCGTTTGGGCCTCCGATGGCAGCCAGGTTTGGAGGAGGGGGCAGCTTTGGTCTGGGAGAAATCCTCGTCCTTATGGAATTTTTGTAGGCAAAAGCCCAGGACGGGCTGCAGGCAAGTTGTCTCCAAATGGAGGCACTTTTCCCCAAGAAGCCAAACTCAAGAGCCCACTTGGCAGATGTCATTTTGTAGGGCGCGTTTGGGCCTCCGATGGCAGCCAGGTTTGGAGGAGGGGGTAGCTTTGGTCTGGGAGAAATCCTCGTCCTTATGGAATTTTTGTAGGCAAAAGCCCTGGACGGGCTGCAGGCAAGTTAGGCATGTTGGCTTTGAAAGGAGGCACTTTTCCCCAAGAAGCCAAACTCAAGAGCCCACTTGGCAGGTGTCATTTTGTAGGGCGCGTTTGGGCCTCCGATGGCAGCCAGGTTTGGAGGAGGGGGCAGCTTTGGTCTGGGAGAAAACCTCGTCCTTATGGAATTTTTGTAGGCAAAAGCCCTGCACGGGCCGCAGGCAAGTTGACTCCGAATGGAGGCACTTTTCCCCAAGAAGCCAAACTCAAGAGCCCACTTGGCAGGTGTCATTTTGTAGGGCGCGTTTGGGCCTCTGATGGCAGCCAGGTTTGGAGGAGGGGGCAGCTTTGGTCTGGGAGAAATCCTCGTCCTTATGGAATTTTTGTAGGCAAAAGCCCTGCATGGGCCGCAGGCAAGTTGACTCCGAAAGGAGGCACTTTTCCCCAAGAAGCCAAACTCAAGAGCCCACTTGGCATATGTCATTTTGTAGGGCGCGTTTGGGCCTCCGATGGCAGCCAGGTTTGGAGGAGGGGGCAGCTTTGGTCTGGGAGAAATCCTCGTCCTTATGGAATTTTTGTAGGCAAAAGCCCAGGACGGGCTGCAGGCAAGTTGACTCCGAATGGAGGCACTTTTCCCCAAGAAGCCAAACTCAAGAGCCCACTTGGCATATGTCATTTTGTAGGGCGCGTTTGGGCCTCCGATGGCAGCCAGGTTAGGAGGAGGGGGCAGCTTTGGTCTGGGAGAAATCCTCGTCCTTATGGAATTTTTGTAGGCAAAAGCCCTGGACGGGCTGCAGGCAAGTTAGGCATGTTGGCTTTGAAAGGAGGCACTTTTCCCGAAGAAGCCAAACTCAAGAGCCCACTTGGCAGGTGTCATTTTGTAGGGCGCGTTTGGGCCTCCGATGGCAGCCAGGTTTGGAGGAGGGGGCAGCTTTGGTCTGGGAGAAATCCTCGTCCTTATGGAATTTTTGGAGGCAAAAGCCCAGGACGGCCCGCAGGCAAGTTGACTCCGAATGGAGGCACTTTTCCCCAAGAAGCCAAACTCAAGAGCCCACTTGGCAGGTGTCATTTTGTAGGGCGCGTTTGGGCCTCCGATGGCAGCCAGGTTTGGAGGAGGGGGCAGCTTTGGTCTGGGAGAAATCCTCGTCCTTATGGAATTTTTGTACTCAAAAGCCCAGGACGGGCTGCAGGCAAGTTGACTCCGAATGGAGGCACTTTTCCCCAAGAAACCAAACTCAAGAGCCCACTTGGCATATGTCATTTTGTAGGGCGCGCTTGGGCCTCCGATGGCAGCCAGGTTAGGAGGAGGGGGCAGCTTTGGTCTGGGAGAAATCCTCGTCCTTATGGAATTTTTGTAGGCAAAAGACCTGGACGGGCTGCAGGCAAGTTAGGCATGTTGGCTTTGAAAGGAGGCACTTTTCCCCAAGAAGCCAAACTCAAGAACCCACAATGCAGATGTCATTTTGTAGGGCGCGTTTGGGCCTCCGATGGCAGCCAGGTTTGGAGGAGGGGGCAGCTTTGGTCTGGGAGAAATCCTCGTCCTTATGGAATTTTTGTAGGCAAAAGCCCTGGACGGGCTGCAGGCAAGTTGACTCCGAATGGAGGCACTTTTCCCCAAGAAGCCAAACTCAAGAGCCCACTTGGCAGGTGTCATTTTGTAGGGCGCGTTTGGGCCTCTGATGGCAGCCAGGTTTGGAGGAGGGGGCAGCTTTGGTCTGGGAGAAATCCTCGTCCTTATGGAATTTTTGTAGGCAAAAGCCCTGCATGGGCCGCAGGCAAGTTGACTCCGAAAGGAGGCACTTTTCCCCAAGAAGCCAAACTCAAGAGCCCACTTGGCAGATGTCATTTTGTAGGGCGCGTTTGGGCCTCCGATGGCAGCCAGGTTTGGAGGAGGGGGCAGCTTTGGTCTGGGAGAAATCCTCGTCCTTATGGAATTTTTGTAGGCAAAAGCCCAGGACGGGCTGCAGGCAAGTTGACTCCGAATGGAGGCACTTTTCCCCAAGAAGCCAAACTCAAGAGCCCACTTGGCAGCTGTCATTTTGTAGGGCGCGTTTGGGCCTCCGATGGCAGCCAGGTTTGGAGGAGGGGGCAGCTTTGGTCTGGGAGAAATCCTCGTCCTTATGGAATTTTTGTACTCAAAAGCCCAGGACGGGCTGCAGGCAAGTTGACTCCGAATGGAGGCACTTTTCCCCAAGAAACCAAACTCAAGAGCCCACTTGGCATATGTCATTTTGTAGGGCGCGCTTGGGCCTCCGATGGCAGCCAGGTTAGGAGGAGGGGGCAGCTTTGGTCTGGGAGAAATCCTCGTCCTTATGGAATTTTTGTAGGCAAAAGACCTGGACGGGCTGCAGGCAAGTTAGGCATGTTGGCTTTGAAAGGAGGCACTTTTCCCCAAGAAGCCAAACTCAAGAACCCACAATGCAGATGTCATTTTGTAGGGCGCGTTTGGGCCTCCGATGGCAGCCAGGTTTGGAGGAGGGGGCAGCTTTGGTCTGGGAGAAATCCTCGTCCTTATGGAATTTTTGTAGGCAAAAGCCCTGGACGGGCTGCAGGCAAGTTGACTCCGAATGGAGGCACTTTTCCCCAAGAAGCCAAACTCAAGAGCCCACTTGGCAGGTGTCATTTTGTAGGGCGCGTTTGGGCCTCTGATGGCAGCCAGGTTTGGAGGAGGGGGCAGCTTTGGTCTGGGAGAAATCCTCGTCCTTATGGAATTTTTGTAGGCAAAAGCCCTGCATGGGCCGCAGGCAAGTTGACTCCGAAAGGAGGCACTTTTCCCCAAGAAGCCAAACTCAAGAGCCCACTTGGCATATGTCATTTTGTAGGGCGCGTTTGGGCCTCCGATGGCAGCCAGGTTTGGAGGAGGGGGCAGCTTTGGTCTGGGAGAAATCCTCGTCCTTATGGAATTTTTGTAGGCAAAAGCCCAGGACGGGCTGCAGGCAAGTTGACTCCGAATGGAGGCACTTTTCCCCATGAAGCCAAACTCAAGAGCCCACTTGGCAGATGTCATTTTGTAGGGCGCGTTTGGGCCTCTGATGGCAGCCAGGTTTGGAGGAGGGGGCAGCTTTGGTCTGGGAGAAATCCTCGTCCTTATGGAATTTTTGTAGGCAAAAGCCCAGGACGGGCTGCAGGCAAGTTGACTCCGAATGGAGGCACTTTTCCCCATGAAGCCAAACTCAAGAGCCCACTTGGCAGATGTCATTTTGTAGGGCGCGTTTGGGCCTCTGATGGCAGCCAGGTTAGGAGGAGGGGGCAGCTTTGGTCTGGGAGAAATCCTCGTCCTTATGGAATTTTTGTAGGCAAAAGCCCTGGACGGGCTGCAGGCAAGTTAGGCATGTTGGCTTTGAAAGGAGGCACTTTTCCCCAAGAAGCCAAACTCAAGAACCCACAATGCAGATGTCATTTTGTAGGGCGCGTTTGGGCCTCCGATGGCAGCCAGGTTTGGAGGAGGGGGCAGCTTTGGTCTGGGAGAAATCCTCGTCCTTATGGAATTTTTGTAGGCAAAAGCCCTGCATGGGCCGCAGGCAAGTTGACTCCGAAAGGAGGCACTTTTCCCGAAGAAGCCAAACTCAAGAGCCCACTTGGCATATGTCATTTTGTAGGGCGCGTTTGGGCCTCCGATGGCAGCCAGGTTTGGAGGAGGGGGCAGCTTTGGTCTGGGAGAAATCCTCGTCCTTATGGAATTTTTGTAGGCAAAAGCCCTGGACGGGCTGCAGGCAAGTTGACTCCGAATGGAGGCACTTTTCCCCAAGAAGCCAAACTCAAGAGCCCACTTGGCAGGTGTCATTTTGTAGGGCGCGTTTGGGCCTCTGATGGCAGCCAGGTTAGGAGGAGGGGGCAGCTTTGGTCTGGGAGAAATCCTCGTCCTTATGGAATTTTTGTAGGCAAAAGCCCAGGACGGGCTGCAGGTAAGTTGACTCCGAATGGAGGCACTTTTCCCCAAGAAGCCAAACTCAAGAGCCCACTTGGCAGATGTCATTTTGTAGGGCGCGTTTGGGCCTCCGATGGCAGCCAGGTTTGGAGGAGGGGGCAGCTTTGGTCTGGGAGAAATCCTCGTCCTTATGGAATTTTTGTAGGCAAAAGCCCTGGACGGGCTGCAGGCAAGTTAGGCATGTTGGCTTTGAAAGGAGGCACTTTTCCCCAAGAAGCCAAACTAAAGAACCCACAATGCAGATGTCATTTTGTAGGGCGCGTTTGGGCCTCCGATGGCAGCCAGGTTTGGAGGAGGGGGCAGCTTTGGTCTGGGAGAAATCCTCGTCCTTATGGAATTTTTGTAGGCAAAAGCCCTGGACGGGCTGCAGGCAAGTTGTCTCCGAATGGAGGCACTTTTCCCCAAGAAGCCAAACTCAAGAGCCCACTTGGCAGATGTCATTTTGTAGGGCGCGTTTGGGCCTCCGATGGCAGCCAGGTTTGGAGGAGGGGGTAGCTTTGGTCTGGGAGAAATCCTCGTCCTTATGGAATTTTTGTAGGCAAAAGCCCTGGACGGGCTGCAGGCAAGTTAGGCATGTTGGCTTTGAAAGGAGGCACTTTTCCCCAAGAAGCCAAACTCAAGAGCCCACTTGGCAGGTGTCATTTTGTAGGGCGCGTTTGGGCCTCCGATGGCAGCCAGGTTTGGAGGAGGGGGCAGCTTTGGTCTGGGAGAAATCCTCGTCCTTATGGAATTTTTCTAGGCAAAAGCCCAGGACGGGCCGCAGGCAAGTTGACTCCGAATGGAGGCACTTTTCCCCAAGAAGCCAAACTCAAGAGCCCACTTGGCAGGTGTCATTTTGTAGGGCGCGTTTGGGCCTCCGATGGCAGCCAGGTTTGGAGGAGGGGGCAGCTTTGGTCTGGGAGAAATCCTCGTCCTTATGGAATTTTTGTACTCAAAAGCCCAGGACGGGCTGCAGGCAAGTTGACTCCGAATGGAGGCACTTTTCCCCAAGAAACCAAACTCAAGAGCCCACTTGGCAGATGTCATTTTGTAGGGCGCGTTTGGGCCTCTGATGGCAGCCAGGTTAGGAGGAGGGGGCAGCTTTGGTCTGGGAGAAATCCTCGTCCTTATGGAATTTTTGTAGGCAAAAGCCCTGGACGGGCTGCAGGCAAGTTAGGCATGTTGGCTTTGAAAGGAGGCACTTTTCCCCAAGAAGCCAAACTCAAGAACCCACAATGCAGATGTCATTTTGTAGGGCGCGTTTGGGCCTCCGATGGCAGCCAGGTTTGGAGGAGGGGGCAGCTTTGGTCTGGGAGAAATCCTCGTCCTTCTGGAATTTTTGTAGGCAAAAGCCCAGGACGGGCTGCAGGCAAGTTGACTCCGAATGGAGGCACTTTTCCCCAAGAAGCCAAACTCAAGAACCCACTTGGCAGGTGTCATTTTGTAGGGCGCGTTTGGGCCTCCGATGGCAGCCAGGTTTGGAGGAGGGGGCAGCTTTGGTCTGGGAGAAATCCTCGTCCTTATGGAATTTTTGTAGGCAAAAGCCCTGCATGGGCCGCAGGCAAGTTGACTCCGAAAGGAGGCACTTTTCCCCAAGAAGCCAAACTCAAGAGCCCACTTGGCATATGTCATTTTGTAGGGCGCGTTTGGGCCTCTGATGGCAGCCAGGTTTGGAGGAGGGGGCAGCTTTGGTCTGGGAGAAATCCTCGTCCTTATGGAATTTTTGTAGGCAAAAGCCCTGGACGGGCTGCAGGCAAGTTAGGCATGTTGGCTTTGAAAGGAGGCACTTTTCCCCAAGAAGCCAAACTCAAGAACCCACAATGCAGATGTCATTTTGTAGGGCGCGTTTGGGCCTCCGATGGCAGCCAGGTTTGGAGGAGGGGGCAGCTTTGGTCTGGGAGAAATCCTCGTCCTTCTGGAATTTTTGTAGGCAAAAGCCCAGGACGGGCCGCAGGCAAGTTGACTCCGAATGGAGGCACTTTTCCCCAAGAAGCCAAACTCAAGAGCCCACTTGGCAGGTGTCATTTTGTAGGGCGCGTTTGGGCCTCTGATGGCAGCCAGGTTTGGAGGAGGGGGCAGCTTTGGTCTGGGAGAAATCCTCGTCCTTATGGAATTTTTGTAGGCAAAAGCCCTGCATGGGCCGCAGGCAAGTTGACTCCGAAAGGAGGCACTTTTCCCCAAGAAGCCAAACTCAAGAGCCCACTTGGCATATGTCATTTTGTAGGGCGCGTTTGGGCCTCCGATGGCAGCCAGGTTTGGAGGAGGGGGCAGCTTTGGTCTGGGAGAAATCCTCGTCCTTATGGAATTTTTGTAGGCAAAAGCCCAGGACGGGCCGCAGGCAAGTTGACTCCGAATGGAGGCACTTTTCCCCAAGAAGCCAAACTCAAGAGCCCACTTGGCAGATGTCATTTTGTAGGGCGCGTTTGGGCCTCCGATGGCAGCCAGGTTTGGAGGAGGGGGCAGCTTTGGTCTGGGAGAAATCCTCGTCCTTATGGAATTTTTGTAGGCAAAAGCCCAGGACGGGCTGCAGGTAAGTTGACTCCGAATGGAGGCACTTTTCCCCAAGAAGCCAAACTCAAGAGCCCACTTGGCAGATGTCATTTTGTAGGGCGCGTTTGGGCCTCTGATGGCAGCCAGGTTTGGAGGAGGGGGCAGCTTTGGTCTGGGAGAAATCCTCGTCCTTATGGAATTTTTGTAGGCAAAAGCCCTGGACGGGCTGCAGGCAAGTTAGGCATGTTGGCTTTGAAAGGAGGCACTTTTCCCCAAGAAGCCAAACTCAAGAACCCACAATGCAGATGTCATTTTGTAGGGCGCGTTTGGGCCTCCGATGGCAGCCAGGTTTGGAGGAGGGGGCAGCTTTGGTCTGGGAGAAATCCTCGTCCTTATGGAATTTTTGTAGGCAAAAGCCCAGGACGGGCCGCAGGCAAGTTGACTCCGAATGGAGGCACTTTTCCCCAAGAAGCCAAACTCAAGAGCCCACTTGGCAGGTGTCATTTTGTAGGGCGCGTTTGGGCCTCCGATGGCAGCCAGGTTTGGAGGAGGGGGCAGCTTTGGTCTGGGAGAAATCCTCGTCCTTATGGAATTTTTGTAGGCAAAAGCCCAGGACGGGCCGCAGGCAAGTTGACTCCGAAAGGAGGCACTTTTCCCCAAGAAGCCAAACTCAAGAGCCCACTTGGCAGGTGTCATTTTGTAGGGCGCGTTTGGGCCTCCGATGGCAGCCAGGTTTGGAGGAGGGGGCAGCTTTGGTCTGGGAGAAATCCTCGTCCTTATGGAATTTTTGTAGGCAAAAGCCCAGGACGGGCTGCAGGCAAGTTGTCTCCGAATGGAGGCACTTTTCCCCAAGAAGCCAAACTCAAGAGCCCACTTGGCAGATGTCATTTTGTAGGGCGCGTTTGGGCCTCCGATGGCAGCCAGGTTTGGAGGAGGGGGTAGCTTTGGTCTGGGAGAAATCCTCGTCCTTATGGAATTTTTGTAGGCAAAAGCCCTGGACGGGCTGCAGGCAAGTTAGGCATGTTGGCTTTGAAAGGAGGCACTTTTCCCCAAGAAGCCAAACTCAAGAGCCCACTTGGCAGGTGTCATTTTGTAGGGCGCGTTTGGGCCTCCGATGGCAGCCAGGTTTGGAGGAGGGGGCAGCTTTGGTCTGGGAGAAAACCTCGTCCTTATGGAATTTTTGTAGGCAAAAGCCCTGCACGGGCCGCAGGCAAGTTGACTCCGAATGGAGGCACTTTTCCCCAAGAAGCCAAACTCAAGAGCGCACTTGGCAGGTGTCATTTTGTAGGGCGCGTTTGGGCCTCTGATGGCAGCCAGGTTTGGAGGAGGGGGCAGCTTTGGTCTGGGAGAAATCCTCGTCCTTATGGAATTTTTGTAGGCAAAAGCCCTGCATGGGCCGCAGGCAAGTTGACTCCGAAAGGAGGCACTTTTCCCCAAGAAGCCAAACTCAAGGGCCCACTTGGCATATGTCATTTTGTAGGGCGCGTTTGGGCCTCCGATGGCAGCCAGGTTTGGAGGAGGGGGCAGCTTTGGTCTGGGAGAAATCCTCGTCCTTATGGAATTTTTGTAGGCAAAAGCCCAGGACGGGCTGCAGGCAAGTTGACTCCGAATGGAGGCACTTTTCCCCAAGAAGCCAAACTCAAGAACCCACAATGCAGATGTCATTTTGTAGGGCGCGTTTGGGCCTCTGATGGCAGCCAGGTTTGGAGGAGGGGGCAGCTTTGGTCTGGGAGAAATCCTCGTCCTTATGGAATTTTTGTAGGCAAAAGCCCTGGACGGGCTGCAGGCAAGTTAGGCATGTTGGCTTTGAAAGGAGGCACTTTTCCCGAAGAAGCCAAACTCAAGAGCCCACTTGGCAGGTGTCATTTTGTAGGGCGCGTTTGGGCCTCCGATGGCAGCCAGGTTTGGAGGAGGGGGCAGCTTTGGTCTGGGAGAAATCCTCGTCCTTATGGAATTTTTGTAGGCAAAAGCCCTGCATGGGCCGCAGGCAAGTTGACTCCGAAAGGAGGCACTTTTCCCCAAGAAGCCAAACTCAAGAGCCCACTTGGCATATGTCATTTTGTAGGGCGCGTTTGGGCCTCCGATGGCAGCCAGGTTTGGAGGAGGGGGCAGCTTTGGTCTGGGAGAAATCCTCGTCCTTATGGAATTTTTGTAGGCAAAAGCCCAGGACGGGCTGCAGGCAAGTTGACTCCGAATGGAGGCACTTTTCCCCATGAAGCCAAACTCAAGAGCCCACTTGGCAGATGTCATTTTGTAGGGCGCGTTTGGGCCTCTGATGGCAGCCAGGTTAGGAGGAGGGGGCAGCTTTGGTCTGGGAGATATCCTCGTCCTTATGGAATTTTTGTAGGCAAAAGCCCAGGACGGGCTGCAGGCAAGTTGACTCCGAATGGAGGCACTTTTCCCCATGAAGCCAAACTCAAGAGCCCACTTGGCAGATGTCATTTTGTAGGGCGCGTTTGGGCCTCTGATGGCAGCCAGGTTAGGAGGAGGGGGCAGCTTTGGTCTGGGAGAAATCCTCGTCCTTATGGAATTTTTGTAGGCAAAAGCCCTGGACGGGCTGCAGGCAAGTTAGGCATGTTGGCTTTGAAAGGAGGCACTTTTCCCCAAGAAGCCAAACTCAAGAACCCACAATGCAGATGTCATTTTGTAGGGCGCGTTTGGGCCTCCGATGGCAGCCAGGTTTGGAGGAGGGGGCAGATTTGGTCTGGGAGAAATCCTTGTCCTTATGGAATTTTTGTAGGCAAAAGCCCAGGACGGGCCGCAGGCAAGTTGACTCCGAATGGAGGCACTTTTCCCCAAGAAGCCAAACTCAAGAGCCCACTTGGCAGGTGTCATTTTGTAGGGCGCGTTTGGGCCTCCGATGGCAGCGAGGTTTGGAGGAGGGGGCAGCTTTGGTCTGGGAGAAATCCTCGTCCTTATGGAATTTTTGTAGGCAAAAGCCCAGGACGGGCTGCAGGCAAGTTGACTCCGAATGGAGGCACTTTTCCCCAAGAAACCAAACTCAAGAGCCCACTTGGGAGGTGTCATTTTGTAGGGCGCGCTTGGGCCTCCGATGGCAGCCAGGTTAGGAGGAGGGGGCAGCTTTGGTCTGGGAGAAATCCTCGTCCTTATGGAATTTTTGTAGGCAAAAGCCCTGGACGGGCTGCAGGCAAGTTGACTCCGAATGGAGGCACTTTTCCCCAAGAAGCCAAACTCAAGAGCCCACTTGGCAGATGTCATTTTGTAGGGCGCGTTTGGGCCTCTGATGGCAGCCAGGTTAGGAGGAGGGGGCAGCTTTGGTCTGGGAGAAATCCTCGTCCTTATGGAATTTTTGTAGGCAAAAGCCCTGGACGGGCTGCAGGTAAGTTGACTCCGAATGGAGGCACTTTTCCCCAAGAAGCCAAACTCAAGAGCCCACTTGGCATATGTCATTTTGTAGGGCGCGTTTGGGCCTCTGATGGCAGCCAGGTTAGGAGGAGGGGGCAGCTTTGGTCTGGGAGAAATCCTCGTCCTTATGGAATTTTTGTAGGCAAAAGCCCTGGACGGGCTGCAGGCAAGTTAGGCATGTTGGCTTTGAAAGGAGGCACTTTTCCCCAAGAAGCCAAACTCAAGAACCCACAATGCAGATGTCATTTTGTAGGGCGCGTTTGGGCCTCCGATGGCAGCCAGGTTTGGAGGAGGGGGCAGCTTTGGTCTGGGAGAAATCCTCGTCCTTCTGGAATTTTTGTAGGCAAAAGCCCAGGACGGGCCGCAGGCAAGTTGACTCCGAATGGAGGCACTTTTCCCCAAGAAGCCAAACTCAAGAGCCCACTTGGCAGGTGTCATTTTGTAGGGCGCGTTTGGGCCTCTGATGGCAGCCAGGTTTGGAGGAGGGGGCAGCTTTGGTCTGGGAGAAATCCTCGTCCTTATGGAATTTTTGTAGGCAAAAGCCCTGCATGGGCCGCAGGCAAGTTGACTCCGAAAGGAGGCACTTTTCCCCAAGAAGCCAAACTCAAGAGCCCACTTGGCATATGTCATTTTGTAGGGCGCGTTTGGGCCTCCGATGGCAGCCAGGTTTGGAGGAGGGGGCAGCTTTGGTCTGGGAGAAATCCTCGTCCTTATGGAATTTTTGTAGGCAAAAGCCCAGGACGGGCTGCAGGCAAGTTGACTCCGAATGGAGGCACTTTTCCCCAAGAAGCCAAACTCAAGAACCCACTTGGCAGGTGTCATTTTGTAGGGCGCGTTTGGGCCTCCGATGGCAGCCAGGTTTGGAGGAGGGGGCAGCTTTGGTCTGGGAGAAATCCTCGTCCTTATGGAATTTTTGTAGGCAAAAGCCCTGCATGGGCCGCAGGCAAGTTGACTCCGAAAGGAGGCACTTTTCCCCAAGAAGCCAAACTCAAGAGCCCACTTGGCATATGTCATTTTGTAGGGCGCGTTTGGGCCTCTGATGGCAGCCAGGTTTGGAGGAGGGGGCAGCTTTGGTCTGGGAGAAATCCTCGTCCTTATGGAATTTTTGTAGGCAAAAGCCCTGGACGGGCTGCAGGCAAGTTAGGCATGTTGGCTTTGAAAGGAGGCACTTTTCCCCAAGAAGCCAAACTCAAGAACCCACAATGCAGATGTCATTTTGTAGGGCGCGTTTGGGCCTCCGATGGCAGCCAGGTTTGGAGGAGGGGGCAGCTTTGGTCTGGGAGAAATCCTCGTCCTTCTGGAATTTTTGTAGGCAAAAGCCCAGGACGGGCCGCAGGCAAGTTGACTCCGAATGGAGGCACTTTTCCCCAAGAAGCCAAACTCAAGAGCCCACTTGGCAGGTGTCATTTTGTAGGGCGCGTTTGGGCCTCTGATGGCAGCCAGGTTTGGAGGAGGGGGCAGCTTTGGTCTGGGAGAAATCCTCGTCCTTATGGAATTTTTGTAGGCAAAAGCCCTGCATGGGCCGCAGGCAAGTTGACTCCGAAAGGAGGCACTTTTCCCCAAGAAGCCAAACTCAAGAGCCCACTTGGCATATGTCATTTTGTAGGGCGCGTTTGGGCCTCCGATGGCAGCCAGGTTTGGAGGAGGGGGCAGCTTTGGTCTGGGAGAAATCCTCGTCCTTATGGAATTTTTGTAGGCAAAAGCCCAGGACGGGCCGCAGGCAAGTTGACTCCGAATGGAGGCACTTTTCCCCAAGAAGCCAAACTCAAGAGCCCACTTGGCAGATGTCATTTTGTAGGGCGCGTTTGGGCCTCCGATGGCAGCCAGGTTTGGAGGAGGGGGCAGCTTTGGTCTGGGAGAAATCCTCGTCCTTATGGAATTTTTGTAGGCAAAAGCCCAGGACGGGCTGCAGGTAAGTTGACTCCGAATGGAGGCACTTTTCCCCAAGAAGCCAAACTCAAGAGCCCACTTGGCAGATGTCATTTTGTAGGGCGCGTTTGGGCCTCTGATGGCAGCCAGGTTTGGAGGAGGGGGCAGCTTTGGTCTGGGAGAAATCCTCGTCCTTATGGAATTTTTGTAGGCAAAAGCCCTGGACGGGCTGCAGGCAAGTTAGGCATGTTGGCTTTGAAAGGAGGCACTTTTCCCCAAGAAGCCAAACTCAAGAACCCACAATGCAGATGTCATTTTGTAGGGCGCGTTTGGGCCTCCGATGGCAGCCAGGTTTGGAGGAGGGGGCAGCTTTGGTCTGGGAGAAATCCTCGTCCTTATGGAATTTTTGTAGGCAAAAGCCCAGGACGGGCCGCAGGCAAGTTGACTCCGAATGGAGGCACTTTTCCCCAAGAAGCCAAACTCAAGAGCCCACTTGGCAGGTGTCATTTTGTAGGGCGCGTTTGGGCCTCCGATGGCAGCCAGGTTTGGAGGAGGGGGCAGCTTTGGTCTGGGAGAAATCCTCGTCCTTATGGAATTTTTGTAGGCAAAAGCCCAGGACGGGCTGCAGGCAAGTTGACTCCGAAAGGAGGCACTTTTCCCCAAGAAGCCAAACTCAAGAGCCCACTTGGCAGGTGTCATTTTGTAGGGCGCGTTTGGGCCTCCGATGGCAGCCAGGTTTGGAGGAGGGGGCAGCTTTGGTCTGGGAGAAATCCTCGTCCTTATGGAATTTTTGTAGGCAAAAGCCCAGGACGGGCTGCAGGCAAGTTGTCTCCGAATGGAGGCACTTTTCCCCAAGAAGCCAAACTCAAGAGCCCACTTGGCAGATGTCATTTTGTAGGGCGCGTTTGGGCCTCCGATGGCAGCCAGGTTTGGAGGAGGGGGTAGCTTTGGTCTGGGAGAAATCCTCGTCCTTATGGAATTTTTGTAGGCAAAAGCCCTGGACGGGCTGCAGGCAAGTTAGGCATGTTGGCTTTGAAAGGAGGCACTTTTCCCCAAGAAGCCAAACTCAAGAGCCCACTTGGCAGGTGTCATTTTGTAGGGCGCGTTTGGGCCTCCGATGGCAGCCAGGTTTGGAGGAGGGGGCAGCTTTGGTCTGGGAGAAAACCTCGTCCTTATGGAATTTTTGTAGGCAAAAGCCCTGCACGGGCCGCAGGCAAGTTGACTCCGAATGGAGGCACTTTTCCCCAAGAAGCCAAACTCAAGAGCCCACTTGGCAGGTGTCATTTTGTAGGGCGCGTTTGGGCCTCTGATGGCAGCCAGGTTTGGAGGAGGGGGCAGCTTTGGTCTGGGAGAAATCCTCGTCCTTATGGAATTTTTGTAGGCAAAAGCCCTGCATGGGCCGCAGGCAAGTTGACTCCGAAAGGAGGCACTTTTCCCCAAGAAGCCAAACTCAAGGGCCCACTTGGCATATGTCATTTTGTAGGGCGCGTTTGGGCCTCCGATGGCAGCCAGGTTTGGAGGAGGGGGCAGCTTTGGTCTGGGAGAAATCCTCGTCCTTATGGAATTTTTGTAGGCAAAAGCCCAGGACGGGCTGCAGGCAAGTTGACTCCGAATGGAGGCACTTTTCCCCAAGAAGCCAAACTCAAGAACCCACAATGCAGATGTCATTTTGTAGGGCGCGTTTGGGCCTCTGATGGCAGCCAGGTTTGGAGGAGGGGGCAGCTTTGGTCTGGGAGAAATCCTCGTCCTTATGGAATTTTTGTAGGCAAAAGCCCTGGACGGGCTGCAGGCAAGTTAGGCATGTTGGCTTTGAAAGGAGGCACTTTTCCCGAAGAAGCCAAACTCAAGAGCCCACTTGGCAGGTGTCATTTTGTAGGGCGCGTTTGGGCCTCCGATGGCAGCCAGGTTTGGAGGAGGGGGCAGCTTTGGTCTGGGAGAAATCCTCGTCCTTATGGAATTTTTGTAGGCAAAAGCCCTGCATGGGCCGCAGGCAAGTTGACTCCGAAAGGAGGCACTTTTCCCCAAGAAGCCAAACTCAAGAGCCCACTTGGCATATGTCATTTTGTAGGGCGCGTTTGGGCCTCCGATGGCAGCCAGGTTTGGAGGAGGGGGCAGCTTTGGTCTGGGAGAAATCCTCGTCCTTATGGAATTTTTGTAGGCAAAAGCCCAGGACGGGCTGCAGGCAAGTTGACTCCGAATGGAGGCACTTTTCCCCATGAAGCCAAACTCAAGAGCCCACTTGGCAGATGTCATTTTGTAGGGCGCGTTTGGGCCTCTGATGGCAGCCAGGTTAGGAGGAGGGGGCAGCTTTGGTCTGGGAGATATCCTCGTCCTTATGGAATTTTTGTAGGCAAAAGCCCAGGACGGGCTGCAGGCAAGTTGACTCCGAATGGAGGCACTTTTCCCCATGAAGCCAAACTCAAGAGCCCACTTGGCAGATGTCATTTTGTAGGGCGCGTTTGGGCCTCTGATGGCAGCCAGGTTAGGAGGAGGGGGCAGCTTTGGTCTGGGAGAAATCCTCGTCCTTATGGAATTTTTGTAGGCAAAAGCCCTGGACGGGCTGCAGGCAAGTTAGGCATGTTGGCTTTGAAAGGAGGCACTTTTCCCCAAGAAGCCAAACTCAAGAACCCACAATGCAGATGTCATTTTGTAGGGCGCGTTTGGGCCTCCGATGGCAGCCAGGTTTGGAGGAGGGGGCAGATTTGGTCTGGGAGAAATCCTTGTCCTTATGGAATTTTTGTAGGCAAAAGCCCAGGACGGGCCGCAGGCAAGTTGACTCCGAATGGAGGCACTTTTCCCCAAGAAGCCAAACTCAAGAGCCCACTTGGCAGGTGTCATTTTGTAGGGCGCGTTTGGGCCTCCGATGGCAGCGAGGTTTGGAGGAGGGGGCAGCTTTGGTCTGGGAGAAATCCTCGTCCTTATGGAATTTTTGTAGGCAAAAGCCCAGGACGGGCTGCAGGCAAGTTGACTCCGAATGGAGGCACTTTTCCCCAAGAAACCAAACTCAAGAGCCCACTTGGGAGGTGTCATTTTGTAGGGCGCGCTTGGGCCTCCGATGGCAGCCAGGTTAGGAGGAGGGGGCAGCTTTGGTCTGGGAGAAATCCTCGTCCTTATGGAATTTTTGTAGGCAAAAGCCCTGGACGGGCTGCAGGCAAGTTGACTCCGAATGGAGGCACTTTTCCCCAAGAAGCCAAACTCAAGAGCCCACTTGGCAGATGTCATTTTGTAGGGCGCGTTTGGGCCTCTGATGGCAGCCAGGTTAGGAGGAGGGGGCAGCTTTGGTCTGGGAGAAATCCTCGTCCTTATGGAATTTTTGTAGGCAAAAGCCCTGGACGGGCTGCAGGTAAGTTGACTCCGAATGGAGGCACTTTTCCCCAAGAAGCCAAACTCAAGAGCCCACTTGGCATATGTCATTTTGTAGGGCGCGTTTGGGCCTCTGATGGCAGCCAGGTTAGGAGGAGGGGGCAGCTTTGGTCTGGGAGAAATCCTCGTCCTTATGGAATTTTTGTAGGCAAAAGCCCTGGACGGGCTGCAGGCAAGTTAGGCATGTTGGCTTTGAAAGGAGGCACTTTTCCCCAAGAAGCCAAACTCAAGAACCCACAATGCAGATGTCATTTTGTAGGGCGCGTTTGGGCCTCCGATGGCAGCCAGGTTTGGAGGAGGGGGCAGCTTTGGTCTGGGAGAAATCCTCGTCCTTCTGGAATTTTTGTAGGCAAAAGCCCAGGACGGGCCGCAGGCAAGTTGACTCCGAATGGAGGCACTTTTCCCCAAGAAGCCAAACTCAAGAGCCCACTTGGCAGGTGTCATTTTGTAGGGCGCGTTTGGGCCTCTGATGGCAGCCAGGTTTGGAGGAGGGGGCAGCTTTGGTCTGGGAGAAATCCTCGTCCTTATGGAATTTTTGTAGGCAAAAGCCCTGCATGGGCCGCAGGCAAGTTGACTCCGAAAGGAGGCACTTTTCCCCAAGAAGCCAAACTCAAGAGCCCACTTGGCATATGTCATTTTGTAGGGCGCGTTTGGGCCTCCGATGGCAGCCAGGTTTGGAGGAGGGGGCAGCTTTGGTCTGGGAGAAATCCTCGTCCTTATGGAATTTTTGTAGGCAAAAGCCCAGGACGGGCTGCAGGCAAGTTGACTCCGAATGGAGGCACTTTTCCCCAAGAAGCCAAACTCAAGAGCCCACTTGGCAGATGTCATTTTGTAGGGCGCGTTTGGGCCTCCGATGGCAGCCAGGTTTGGAGGAGGGGGCAGCTTTGGTCTGGGAGAAATCCTCGTCCTTATGGAATTTTTGTAGCCAAAAGCCCTGGACGGGCTGCAGGCAAGTTAGGCATGTTGGCTTTGAAAGGAGGCACTTTTCCCCAAGAAGCCAAACTCAAGAACCCACAATGCAGATGTCATTTTGTAGGGCGCGTTTGGGCCTCCGATGACAGCCAGGTTTGGAGGAGGGGGCAGCTTTGGTCTGGGAGAAATCCTCGTCCTTATGGAATTTTTGTAGGCAAAAGCCCAGGACGGGCCGCAGGCAAGTTGACTCCGAATGGAGGCACTTTTCCCCAAGAAGCCAAACTCAAGAGCCCACTTGGCAGGTGTCATTTTGTAGGGCGCGTTTGGGCCTCCGATGGCAGCCAGGTTTGGAGGAGGGGGCAGCTTTGGTCTGGGAGAAATCCTCGTCCTTATGGAATTTTTGTAGGCAAAAGCCCTGCATGGGCCGCAGGCAAGTTGACTCCGAAAGGAGGCACTTTTCCCCAAGAAGCCAAACTCAAGAGCCCACTTGGCAGGTGTCATTTTGTAGGGCGCGTTTGGGCCTCCGATGGCAGCCAGGTTTGGAGGAGGGGGCAGCTTTGGTCTGGGAGAAATCCTCGTCCTTATGGAATTTTTGTAGGCAAAAGCCCAGGACGGGCTGCAGGCAAGTTGTCTCCGAATGGAGGCACTTTTCCCCAAGAAGCCAAACTCAAGAGCCCACTTGGCAGATGTCATTTTGTAGGGCGCGTTTGGGCCTCCGATGGCAGCCAGGTTTGGAGGAGGGGGTAGCTTTGGTCTGGGAGAAATCCTCGTCCTTATGGAATTTTTGTAGGCAAAAGCCCTGGACGGGCTGCAGGCAAGTTAGGCATGTTGGCTTTGAAAGGAGGCACTTTTCCCCAAGAAGCCAAACTCAAGAGCCCACTTGGCAGGTGTCATTTTGTAGGGCGCGTTTGGGCCTCCGATGGCAGCCAGGTTTGGAGGAGGGGGCAGCTTTGGTCTGGGAGAAAACCTCGTCCTTATGGAATTTTTGTAGGCAAAAGCCCTGCACGGGCCGCAGGCAAGTTGACTCCGAATGGAGGCACTTTTCCCCAAGAAGCCAAACTCAAGAGCCCACTTGGCAGGTGTCATTTTGTAGGGCGCGTTTGGGCCTCCGATGGCAGCCAGGTTTGGAGGAGGGGGCAGCTTTGGTCTGGGAGAAATCCTCGTCCTTATGGAATTTTTGTAGGCAAAAGCCCAGGACGGGCTGCAGGCAAGTTGACTCCGAATGGAGGCACTTTTCCCCAAGAAGCCAAACTCAAGAGCCCACTTGGCAGATGTCCTTTTGTAGGGCGCGTTTGGGCCTCCGATGGCAGCCAGGTTAGGAGGAGGGGGCAGCTTTGGTCTGGGAGAAATCCTCGTCCTTATGGAATTTTTGTAGGCAAAAGCCCTGGACGGGCTGCAGGCAAGTTAGGCATGTTGGCTTTGAAAGGAGGCACTTTTCCCGAAGAAGCCAAACTCAAGAGCCCACTTGGCAGGTGTCATTTTGTAGGGCACGTTTGGGCCTCCGATGGCAGCCAGGTTTGGAGGAGGGGGCAGCTTTGGTCTGGGAGAAATCCTCGTCCTTATGGAATTTTTGGAGGCAAAAGCCCAGGACGGCCCGCAGGCAAGTTGACTCCGAATGGAGGCACTTTTCCCCAAGAAGCCAAACTCAAGAGCCCACTTGGCAGGTGTCATTTTGTAGGGCGCGTTTGGGCCTCCGATGGCAGCCAGGTTTGGAGGAGGGGGCAGCTTTGGTCTGGGAGAAATCCTCGTCCTTATGGAATTTTTGTACTCAAAAGCCCAGGACGGGCTGCAGGCAAGTTGACTCCGAATGGAGGCACTTTTCCCCAAGAAACCAAACTCAAGAGCCCACTTGGCATATGTCATTTTGTAGGGCGCGCTTGGGCCTCCGATGGCAGCCAGGTTAGGAGGAGGGGGCAGCTTTGGTCTGGGAGAAATCCTCGTCCTTATGGAATTTTTGTAGGCAAAAGACCTGGACGGGCTGCAGGCAAGTTAGGCATGTTGGCTTTGAAAGGAGGCACTTTTCCCCAAGAAGCCAAACTCAAGAACCCACAATGCAGATGTCATTTTGTAGGGCG
This sequence comes from Cinclus cinclus, assembly GCF_963662255.1. Lineage (NCBI taxonomy): Eukaryota > Metazoa > Chordata > Aves > Passeriformes > Cinclidae > Cinclus > Cinclus cinclus. Next base: position 34,918 of record NC_085083.1, read on the forward strand.
CGTTTGGGCCTCCGATGGCAGCCAGGTTTGGAGGAGGGGGCAGCTTTGGTCTGGGAGAAATCCTCGTCCTTATGGAATTTTTGTGGGCAAAAGCCCTGGACGGGCTGCAGGTAAGTTGACTCCGAATGGAGGCACTTTTCCCCAAGAAGCCAAACTCAAGAGCCCACTTGGCAGATGTCATTTTGTAGGGCGCGTTTGGGCCTCCGATGGCAGCCAGGTTTGGAGGAGGGGGCAGCTTTGGTCTGGGAGAAATCCTCGTCCTTATGGAATTTTTGTAGGCAAAAGCCCTGCATGGGCCGCAGGCAAGTTGACTCCGAAAGGAGGCACTTTTCCCCAAGAAGCCAAACTCAAGAGCCCACTTGGCATATGTCATTTTGTAGGGCGCGTTTGGGCCTCCGATGGCAGCCAGGTTTGGAGGAGGGGGCAGCTTTGGTCTGGGAGAAATCCTCGTCCTTATGGAATTTTTGTAGGCAAAAGCCCAGGACGGGCTGCAGGCAAGTTGACTCCGAATGGAGGCACTTTTCCCCATGAAGCCAAACTCAAGAGCCCACTTGGCAGATGTCATTTTGTAGGGCGCGTTTGGGCCTCTGATGGCAGCCAGGTTAGGAGGAGGGGGCAGCTTTGGTCTGGGAGAAATCCTCGTCCTTATGGAATTTTTGTAGGCAAAAGCCCAGGACGGGCTGCAGGCAAGTTGACTCCGAATGGAGGCACTTTTCCCCATGAAGCCAAACTCAAGAGCCCACTTGGCAGATGTCATTTTGTAGGGCGCGTTTGGGCCTCTGATGGCAGCCAGGTTAGGAGGAGGGGGCAGCTTTGGTCTGGGAGAAATCCTCGTCCTTATGGAATTTTTGTAGGCAAAAGCCCTGGACGGGCTGCAGGCAAGTTAGGCATGTTGGCTTTGAAAGGAGGCACTTTTCCCCAAGAAGCCAAACTCAAGAACCCACAATGCTGATGTCATTTTGTAGGGTGCGTTTGGGCCTCCGATGGCAGCCAGGTTTGGAGGAGGGGGCAGATTTGGTCTGGGAGAAATCCTCGTCCTTCTGGAATTTTTGTAGGCAAAAGCCCAGGACGGGCCGCAGGCAAGTTGACTCCGAATGGAGGCACTTTTCCCCAAGAAGCCAAACTCAAGAACCCACTTGGCAGGTGTCATTTTGTAGGGCGCGTTTGGGCCTCTGATGGCAGCCAGGTTTGGAGGAGGGGGCAGCTTTGGTCTGGGAGAAATCCTCGTCCTTATGGAATTTTTGTAGGCAAAAGCCCTGCATGGGCCGCAGGCAAGTTGACTCCGAAAGGAGGCACTTTTCCCCAAGAAGCCAAACTCAAGAGCCCACTTGGCATATGTCATTTTGTAGGGCGCGTTTGGGCCTCCGATGGCAGCCAGGTTTGGAGGAGGGGGCAGCTTTGGTCTGGGAGAAATCCTCGTCCTTATGGAATTTTTGTAGGCAAAAGCCCTGGACGGGCCGCAGGCAAGTTGACTCCGAATGGAGGCACTTTTCCCCAAGAAGCCAAACTCAAGAGCCCACTTGGCAGATGTCATTTTGTAGGGCGCGTTTGGGCCTCTGATGGCAGCCAGGTTAGGAGGAGGGGGCAGCTTTGGTCTGGGAGAAATCCTCGTCCTTATGGAATTTTTGTAGGCAAAAGCCCAGGACGGGCTGCAGGTAAGTTGACTCCGAATGGAGGCACTTTTCCCCAAGAAGCCAAACTCAAGAGCCCACTTGGCAGATGTCATTTTGTAGGGCGCGTTTGGGCCTCTGATGGCAGCCAGGTTAGGAGGAGGGGGCAGCTTTGGTCTGGGAGAAATCCTCGTCCTTATGGAATTTTTGTAGGCAAAAGACCTGGACGGGCTGCAGGCAAGTTAGGCATGTTGGCTTTGAAAGGAGGCACTTTTCCCCAAGAAGCCAAACTAAAGAACCCACAATGCAGATGTCATTTTGTAGGGCGCGTTTGGGCCTCCGATGGCAGCCAGGTTTGGAGGAGGGGGCAGCTTTGGTCTGGGAGAAATCCTCGTCCTTATGGAATTTTTGTAGGCAAAAGCCCAGGACGGGCCGCAGGCAAGTTGACTCCGAATGGAGGCACTTTTCCCCAAGAAGCCAAACTCAAGAGCCCACTTGGCAGGTGTCATTTTGTAGGGCGCGTTTGGGCCTCTGATGGCAGCCAGGTTTGGAGGAGGGGGCAGCTTTGGTCTGGGAGAAATCCTCGTCCTTATGGAATTTTTGTAGGCAAAAGCCCTGGACGGGCTGCAGGCAAGTTAGGCATGTTGGCTTTGAAAGGAGGCACTTTTCCCCAAGAAGCCAAACTCAAGAGCCCACTTGGCAGGTGTCATTTTGTAGGGCGCGTTTGGGCCTCCGATGGCAGCCAGGTTTGGAGGAGGGGGCAGCTTTGGTCTGGGAGAAATCCTCGTCCTTCTGGAATTTTTGTAGGCAAAAGCCCAGGACGGGCCGCAGGCAAGTTGACTCCGAATGGAGGCACTTTTCCCCAAGAAGCCAAACTCAAGAGCCCACTTGGCAGGTGTCATTTTGTAGGGCGCGTTTGGGCCTCCGATGGCAGCCAGGTTTGGAGGAGGGGGCAGCTTTGGTCTGGGAGAAATCCTCGTCCTTCTGGAATTTTTGTAGGCAAAAGCCCAGGACGGGCCGCAGGCAAGTTGACTCCGAATGGAGGCACTTTTCCCCAAGAAGCCAAACTCAAGAACCCACTTGGCAGGTGTCATTTTGTAGGGCGCGTTTGGGCCTCTGATGGCAGCCAGGTTAGGAGGAGGGGGCAGCTTTGGTCTGGGAGAAATCCTCGTCCTTATGGAATTTTTGTAGGCAAAAGCCCTGGACGGGCTGCAGGCAAGTTAGGCATGTTGGCTTTGAAAGGAGGCACTTTTCCCCAAGAAGCCAAACTCAAGAACCCACAATGCAGATGTCATTTTGTAGGGCGCGTTTGGGCCTCCGATGGCAGCCAGGTTTGGAGGAGGGGGCAGCTTTGGTCTGGGAGAAATCCTCGTCCTTCTGGAATTTTTGTAGGCAAAAGCCCAGGACGGGCCGCAGGCAAGTTGACTCCGAATGGAGGCACTTTTCCCCAAGAAGCCAAACTCAAGAGCCCACTTGGCAGGTGTCATTTTGTAGGGCGCGTTTGGGCCTCTGATGGCAGCCAGGTTTGGAGGAGGGGGCAGCTTTGGTCTGGGAGAAATCCTCGTCCTTATGGAATTTTTGTAGGCAAAAGCCCTGCATGGGCCGCAGGCAAGTTGACTCCGAAAGGAGGCACTTTTCCCCAAGAAGCCAAACTCAAGAGCCCACTTGGCATATGTCATTTTGTAGGGCGCGTTTGGGCCTCCGATGGCAGCCAGGTTTGGAGGAGGGGGCAGCTTTGGTCTGGGAGAAATCCTCGTCCTTATGGAATTTTTGTAGGCAAAAGCCCAGGACGGGCTGCAGGTAAGTTGACTCCGAATGGAGGCACTTTTCCCCAAGAAGCCAAACTCAAGAGCCCACTTGGCAGATGTCATTTTGTAGGGCGCGTTTGGGCCTCTGATGGCAGCCAGGTTTGGAGGAGGGGGCAGCTTTGGTCTGGGAGAAATCCTCGTCCTTATGGAATTTTTGTAGGCAAAAGCCCTGGACGGGCTGCAGGCAAGTTAGGCATGTTGGCTTTGAAAGGAGGCACTTTTCCCCAAGAAGCCAAACACAAGAACCCACAATGCAGATGTCATTTTGTAGGGCGCGTTTGGGCCTCCGATGGCAGCCAGGTTTGGAGGAGGGGGCAGCTTTGGTCTGGGAGAAATCCTCGTCCTTCTGGAATTTTTGTAGGCAAAAGCCCAGGACGGGCCGCAGGCAAGTTGACTCCGAATGGAGGCACTTTTCCCCAAGAAGCCAAACTCAAGAGCCCACTTGGCAGGTGTCATTTTGTAGGGCGCGTTTGGGCCTCCGATGGCAGCCAGGTTTGGAGGAGGGGGCAGCTTTGGTCTGGGAGAAATCCTCGTCCTTATGGAATTTTTGTAGGCAAAAGCCCTGCATGGGCCGCAGGCAAGTTGACTCCGAAAGGAGGCACTTTTCCCCAAGAAGCCAAACTCAAGAGCCCACTTGGCAGATGTCATTTTGTAGGGCGCGTTTGGGCCTCCGATGGCAGCCAGGTTTGGAGGAGGGGGTAGCTTTGGTCTGGGAGAAATCCTCGTCCTTATGGAATTCTTGTAGGCAAAAGCCCTGGACGGGCTGCAGGCAAGTTAGGCATGTTGGCTTTGAAAGGAGGCACTTTTCCCCAAGAAGCCAAACTCAAGAGCCCACTTGGCAGGTGTCATTTTGTAGGGCGCGTTTGGGCCTCCGATGGCAGCCAGGTTTGGAGGAGGGGGCAGCTTTGGTCTGGGAGAAAACCTCGTCCTTATGGAATTTTTGTAGGCAAAAGCCCTGCACGGGCCGCAGGCAAGTTGACTCCGAATGGAGGCACTTTTCCCCAAGAAGCCAAACTCAAGAGCCCACTTGGCAGGTGTCATTTTGTAGGGCGCGTTTGGGCCTCTGATGGCAGCCAGGTTTGGAGGAGGGGGCAGCTTTGGTCTGGGAGAAATCCTAGTCCTTATGGAATTTTTGTAGGCAAAATCCCTGCATGGGCCGCAGGCAAGTTGACTCCGAAAGGAGGCACTTTTCCCCAAGAAGCCAAACTCAAGAGCCCACTTGGCATATGTCATTTTGTAGGGTGCGTTTGGGCCTCCGATGGCAGCCAGGTTTGGAGGAGGGGGCAGCTTTGGTCTGGGAGAAATCCTCGTCCTTATGGAATTTTTGTAGGCAAAAGCCCAGGACGGGCTGCAGGCAAGTTGACTCCGAATGGAGGCACTTTTCCCCAAGAAGCCAAACTCAAGAGCCCACTTGGCAGGTGTCATTTTGTAGGGCGCGTTTGGGCCTCTGATGGCAGCCAGGTTAGGAGGAGGGGGCAGCTTTGGTCTGGGAGAAATCCTCGTCCTTATGGAATTTTTGTAGGCAAAAGCCCTGGATGGGCTGCAGGCAAGTTAGGCATGTTGGCTTTGAAAGGAGGCACTTTTCCCGAAGAAGCCAAACTCAAGAGCCCACTTGGCAGGTGTCATTTTGTAGGGCGCGTTTGGGCCTCCGATGGCAGCCAGGTTTGGAGGAGGGGGCAGCTTTGGTCTGGGAGAAATCCTCGTCCTTATGGAATTTTTGTAGGCAAAAGCCCAGGACGGCCCGCAGGCAAGTTGACTCCGAATGGAGGCACTTTTCCCCAAGAAGCCAAACTCAAGAGCCCACTTGGCAGGTGTCATTTTGTAGGGCGCGTTTGGGCCTCCGATGGCAGCCAGGTTTGGAGGAGGGGGCAGCTTTGGTCTGGGAGAAATCCTCGTCCTTATGGAATTTTTGTACTCAAAAGCCCAGGACGGGCTGCAGGCAAGTTGACTCCGAATGGAGGCACTTTTCCCCAAGAAACCAAACTCAAGAGCCCACTTGGCAGGTGTCATTTTGTAGGGCGCGCTTGGGCCTCCGATGGCAGCCAGGTTAGGAGGAGGGGGCAGCTTTGGTCTGGGAGAAATCCTCGTCCTTATGGAATTTTTGTAGGCAAAAGACCTGGACGGGCTGCAGGCAAGTTAGGCATGTTGGCTTTGAAAGGAGGCACTTTTCCCCAAGAAGCCAAACTCAAGAACCCACAATGCAGATGTCATTTTGTAGGGCGCGTTTGGGCCTCCGATGGCAGCCAGGTTTGGAGGAGGGGGCAGCTTTGGTCTGGGAGAAATCCTCGTCCTTGTGGAATTTTTGTAGGCAAAAGCCCAGGACGGGCCGCAGGCAAGTTGACTCCGAATGGAGGCACTTTTCCCCAAGAAGCCAAACTCAAGAGCCCACTTGGCAGGTGTCATTTTGTAGGGCGCGTTTGGGCCTCTGATGGCAGCCAGGTTTGGAGGAGGGGGCAGCTTTGGTCTGGGAGAAATCCTCGTCCTTATGGAATTTTTGTAGGCAAAAGCCCTGCATGGGCCGCAGGCAAGTTGACTCCGAAAGGAGGCACTTTTCCCCAAGAAGCCAAACTCAAGAGCCCACTTGGCAGATGTCATTTTGTAGGGCGCGTTTGGGCCTCCGATGGCAGCCAGGTTAGGAGGAGGGGGCAGCTTTGGTCTGGGAGAAATCCTCGTCCTTATGGAATTTTTGTAGGCAAAAGCCCAGGACGGGCTGCAGGCAAGTTGACTCCGAATGGAGGCACTTTTCCCCATGAAGCCAAACTCAAGAGCCCACTTGGCAGATGTCATTTTGTAGGGCGCGTTTGGGCCTCTGATGGCAGCCAGGTTAGGAGGAGGGGGCAGCTTTGGTCTGGGAGAAATCCTCGTCCTTATGGAATTTTTGTAGGCAAAAGCCCAGGACGGGCCGCAGGCAAGTTGACTCCGAATGGAGGCACTTTTCCCCATGAAGCCAAACTCAAGAGCCCACTTGGCAGATGTCATTTTGTAGGGCGCGTTTGGGCCTCTGATGGCAGCCAGGTTAGGAGGAGGGGGCAGCTTTGGTCTGGGAGAAATCCTCGTCCTTATGGAATTTTTGTAGGCAAAAGCCCTGGACGGGCTGCAGGCAAGTTAGGCATGTTGGCTTTGAAAGGAGGCACTTTTCCCCAAGAAGCCAAACTCAAGAACCCACAATGCAGATGTCATTTTGTAGGGCGCGTTTGGGCCTCCGATGGCAGCCAGGTTTGGAGGAGGGGGCAGATTTGGTCTGGGAGAAATCCTCGTCCTTCTGGAATTTTTGTAGGCAAAAGCCCAGGACGGGCCGCAGGCAAGTTGACTCCGAATGGAGGCACTTTTCCCCAAGAAGCCAAACTCAAGAGCCCACTTGGCAGGTGTCATTTTGTAGGGCGCGTTTGGGCCTCCGATGGCAGCCAGGTTTGGAGGAGGGGGCAGCTTTGGTCTGGGAGAAATCCTCGTCCTTATGGAATTTTTGTAGGCAAAAGCCCTGCATGGGCCGCAGGCAAGTTGACTCCGAAAGGAGGCACTTTTCCCCAAGAAGCCAAACTCAAGAGCCCACTTGGCATATGTCATTTTGTAGGGCGCGTTTGGGCCTCCGATGGCAGCCAGGTTTGGAGGAGGGGGCAGCTTTGGTCTGGGAGAAATCCTCGTCCTTATGGAATTTTTGTAGGCAAAAGCCCAGGACGGGCTGCAGGTAAGTTGACTCCGAATGGAGGCACTTTTCCCCATGAAGCCAAACTCAAGAGCCCACTTGGCAGATGTCATTTTGTAGGGCGCGTTTGGGCCTCTGATGGCAGCCAGGTTAGGAGGAGGGGGCAGCTTTGGTCTGGGAGAAATCCTCGTCCTTATGGAATTTTTGTAGGCAAAAGCCCAGGACGGGCTGCAGGCAAGTTGACTCCGAATGGAGGCACTTTTCCCCATGAAGCCAAACTCAAGAGCCCACTTGGCAGATGTCATTTTGTAGGGCGCGTTTGGGCCTCTGATGGCAGCCAGGTTAGGAGGAGGGGGCAGCTTTGGTCTGGGAGAAATCCTCGTCCTTATGGAATTTTTGTAGGCAAAAGCCCTGGACGGGCTGCAGGCAAGTTAGGCATGTTGGCTTTGAAAGGAGGCACTTTTCCCCAAGAAGCCAAACTCAAGAACCCACAATGCAGATGTCATTTTGTAGGGCGCGTTTGGGCCTCCGATGGCAGCCAGGTTTGGAGGAGGGGGCAGATTTGGTCTGGGAGAAATCCTCGTCCTTCTGGAATTTTTGTAGGCAAAAGCCCAGGACGGGCCGCAGGCAAGTTGACTCCGAATGGAGGCACTTTTCCCCAAGAAGCCAAACTCAAGAACCCACTTGGCAGGTGTCATTTTGTAGGGCGCGTTTGGGCCTCTGATGGCAGCCAGGTTAGGAGGAGGGGGCAGCTTTGGTCTGGGAGAAATCCTCGTCCTTATGGAATTTTTGTAGGCAAAAGCCCTGCATGGGCCGCAGGCAAGTTGACTCCGAAAGGAGGCACTTTTCCCCAAGAAGCCAAACTCAAGAGCCCACTTGGCAGATGTCATTTTGTAGGGCACGTTTGGGCCTCTGATGGCAGCCAGGTTAGGAGGAGGGGGCAGCTTTGGTCTGGGAGAAATCCTCGTCCTTATGGAATTTTTGTAGGCAAAAGCCCAGGACGGGCTGCAGGTAAGTTGACTCCGAATGGAGGCACTTTTCCCCAAGAAGCCAAACTCAAGAGCCCACTTGGCATATGTCATTTTGTAGGGCGCGTTTTGGCCTCTGATGGCAGCCAGGTTAGGAGGAGGGGGCAGCTTTGGTCTGGGAGAAATCCTCGTCCTTATGGAATTTTTGTAGGCAAAAGCCCTGGACGGGCTGCAGGCAAGTTAGGCATGTTGGCTTTGAAAGGAGGCACTTTTCCCCAAGAAGCCAAACTCAAGAACCCACAATGCAGATGTCATTTTGTAGGGCGCGTTTGGGCCTCCGATGGCAGCCAGGTTTGGAGGAGGGGGCAGCTTTGGTCTGGGAGAAATCCTCGTCCTTATGGAATTTTTGTAGGCAAAAGCCCAGGACGGGCCGCAGGCAAGTTGACTCCGAATGGAGGCACTTTTCCCCAAGAAGCCAAACTCAAGAGCCCACTTGGCAGGTGTCATTTTGTAGGGCGCGTTTGGGCCTCTGATGGCAGCCAGGTTTGGAGGAGGGGGCAGCTTTGGTCTGGGAGAAATCCTCGTCCTTATGGAATTTTTGTAGGCAAAATCCCAGGACGGGTTGCAGGCAAGTTGACTCAGAATGGAGGCACTTTTCCCCAAGAAGCCAAACTCAAGAGCCCTCAATGCAGATGTCATTTTGTGGGGCGCGTTTGGGCCTCCGATGGCAGCCAGGTTTGGAGGAGGGGGCAGCTTTGGTCTGGGAGAAATCCTCGTCCTTATGGAATTTTTGTAGGCAAAAGCCCAGGACGGGCTGCAGGCAAGTTGTCTCCGAATGGAGGCACTTTTCCCCAAGAAGCCAAACTCAAGAGCCCACTTGGCAGATGTCATTTTGTAGGGCGCGTTTGGGCCTCCGATGGCAGCCAGGTTTGGAGGAGGGGGTAGCTTTGGTCTGGGAGAAATCCTCGTCCTTATGGAATTTTTGTAGGCAAAAGCCCTGGACCGGCTGCAGGCAAGTTAGGCATGTTGGCTTTGAAAGGAGGCACTTTTCCCCAAGAAGCCAAACTCAAGAACCCACAATGCAGATGTCATTTTGTAGGGCGCGTTTGGGCCTCCGATGGCAGCCAGGTTTGGAGGAGGGGGCAGCTTTGGTCTGGGAGAAATCCTCGTCCTTATGGAATTTTTGTAGGCAAAAGCCCAGGACGGGCTGCAGGCAAGTTGACTCCGAATGGAGGCACTTTTCCCCAAGAAGCCAAACTCAAGAGCCCACTTGGCAGGTGTCATTTTGTAGGGCGCGTTTGGGCCTCTGATGGCAGCCAGGTTTGGAGGAGGGGGCAGATTTGGTCTGGGAGAAATCCTCGTCCTTATGGAATTTTTGTAGGCAAAAGCCCTGCATGGGCCGCAGGCAAGTTGACTCCGAAAGGAGGCACTTTTCCCCAAGAAGCCAAACTCAAGAGCCCACTTGGCAGGTGGCATTTTGTAGGGCGCGCTTGGGCCTCCGATGGCAGCCAGGTTTGGAGGAGGGGGCAGCTTTGGTCTGGGAGAAATCCTCGTCCTTATGGAATTTTTGTAGGCAAAAGCCCAGGACGGGCTGCAGGCAAGTTGACTCCGAATGGAGGCACTTTTCCCCAAGAAGCCAAACTCAAGAGCCCACTTGGCAGATGTCATTTTGTAGGGCGCGTTTGGGCCTCTGATGGCAGCCAGGTTAGGAGGAGGGGGCAGCTTTGGTCTGGGAGAAATCCTCGTCCTTATGGAATTTTTGTAGGCAAAAGCCCTGGACGGGCTGCAGGCAAGTTAGGCATGTTGGCTTTGAAAGGAGGCACTTTTCCCCAAGAAGCCAAACTCAAGAACCCACAATGCAGATGTCATTTTGTAGGGCGCGTTTGGGCCTCCGATGGCAGCCAGGTTTGGAGGAGGGGGCAGCTTTGGTCTGGGAGAAATCCTCGTCCTTATGGAATTTTTGTAGGCAAAAGCCCTGGACGGGCTGCAGGCAAGTTAGGCATGTTGGCTTTGAAAGGAGGCACTTTTCCCCAAGAAGCCAAACTCAAGAACCCACAATGCAGATGTCATTTTGTAGGGCGCGTTTGGGCCTCCGATGGCAGCCAGGTTTGGAGGAGGGGGCAGCTTTGGTCTGGGAGAAATCCTCGTCCTTATGGAATTTTTGTAGGCAAAAGCCCAGGACGGGCCGCAGGCAAGTTGACTCCGAATGGAGGCACTTTTCCCCAAGAAGCCAAACTCAAGAACCCACTTGGCAGGTGTCATTTTGTAGGGCGCGTTTGGGCCTCTGATGGCAGCCAGGTTTGGAGGAGGGGGCAGCTTTGGTCTGGGAGAAATCCTCGTCCTTATGGAATTTTTGTAGGCAAAAGCCCTGCATGGGCCGCAGGCAAGTTGACTCCGAAAGGAGGCACTTTTCCCCAAGAAGCCAAACTCAAGAGCCCACTTGGCATATGTCATTTTGTAGGGCGCGTTTGGGCCTCCGATGGCAGCCAGGTTTGGAGGAGGGGGCAGCTTTGATCTGGGAGAAATCCTCGTCCTTATGGAATTTTTGTAGGCAAAAGCCCTGCATGGGCCGCAGGCAAGTTGACTCCGAATGGAGGCACTTTTCCCCAAGAAGCCAAACTCAAGAGCCCACTTGGCAGATGTCATTTTGTAGGGCGCGTTTGGGCCTCTGATGGCAGCCAGGTTAGGAGGAGGGGGCAGCTTTGGTCTGGGAGAAATCCTTGTCCTTATGGAATTTTTGTAGGCAAAAGCCCTGGACGGGCTGCAGGCAAGTTAGGCATGTTGGCTTTGAAAGGAGGCACTTTTCCCCAAGAAGCCAAACTCAAGAACCCACAATGCAGATGTCATTTTGTAGGGCGCGTTTGGGCCTCCGATGGCAGCCAGGTTTGGAGGAGGGGGCAGCTTTGGTCTGGGAGAAATCCTCGTCCTTATGGAATTTTTGTACTCAAAAGCCCAGGACGGGCCGCAGGCAAGTTGACTCCGAATGGAGGCACTTTTCCCCAAGAAGCCAAACTCAAGAGCCCACTTGGCAGGTGTCATTTTGTAGGGCGCGTTTGGGCCTCTGATGGCAGCCAGGTTTGGAGGAGGGGGCAGTTTTGGTCTGGGAGAAATCCTCGTCCTTATGGAATTTTTGTAGGCAAAAGCCCTGCATGGGCCGCAGGCAAGTTGACTCCGAAAGGAGGCACTTTTCCCCAAGAAGCCAAACTCAAGAGCCCACTTGGCATATGTCATTTTGTAGGGCGCGTTTGGGCCTCCGATGGCAGCCAGGTTTGGAGGAGGGGGCAGCTTTGGTCTGGGAGAAATCCTCGTCCTTATGGAATTTTTGTAGGCAAAAGCCCAGGACGGGCCGCAGGCAAGTTGACTCCGAATGGAGGCACTTTTCCCCAAGAAGCCAAACTCAAGAGCCCACTTGGCAGATGTCATTTTGTAGGGCGCGTTTGGGCCTCTGATGGCAGCCAGGTTTGGAGGAGGGGGCAGCTTTGGTCTGGGAGAAATCCTCGTCCTTATCTAATTTTTGTAGGCAAAAGCCCAGGACGGGCTGCAGGTAAGTTGACTCCGAATGGAGGCACTTTTCCCCAAGAAGCCAAACTCAAGAGCCCACTTGGCAGATGTCATTTTGTAGGGCGCGTTTGGGCCTCTGATGGCAGCCAGGTTTGGAGGAGGGGGCAGCTTTGGTCTGGGAGAAATCCTCGTCCTTATGGAATTTTTGTAGGCAAAAGCCCTGGACGGGCTGCAGGCAAGTTAGGCATGTTGGCTTTGAAAGGAGGCACTTTTCCCCAAGAAGCCAAACTCAAGAACCCACAATGCAGATGTCATTTTGTAGGGCGCGTTTGGGCCTCCGATGGCAGCCAGGTTTGGAGGAGGGGGCAGCTTTGGGAGAAATCCTCGTCCTTCTGGAATTTTTGTAGGCAAAAGCCCAGGACGGGCCGCAGGCAAGTTGACTCCGAATGGAGGCACTTTTCCCCAAGAAGCCAAACTCAAGAGCCCACTTGGCAGGTGTCATTTTGTAGGGCGCGTTTGGGCCTCTGATGGCAGCCAGGTTTGGAGGAGGGGGCAGCTTTGGTCTGGGAGAAATCCTCGTCCTTATGGAATTTTTGTAGGCAAAAGCCCAGGACGGGCTGCAGGCAAGTTGTCTCCGAATGGAGGCACTTTTCCCCAAGAAGCCAAACTCAAGAGCCCACTTGGCAGATGTCATTTTGTAGGGCGCGTTTGGGCCTCCGATGGCAGCCAGGTTTGGAGGAGGGGGTAGCTTTGGTCTGGGAGAAATCCTCGTCCTTATGGAATTTTTGTAGGCAAAAGCCCAGGACGGGCCTCAGTCAAGTTGACTCCGAATGGAGGCACTTTTCCCCAAGAAGCCCAACTCAAGAGCCCACTTGGCAGATGTCATTTTGTAGGGCGCGTTTGGGCCTCCGATGGCAGCCAGGTTTGGAGGAGGGGGTAGCTTTGGTCTGGGAGAAATCCTCGTCCTTATGGAATTTTTGTAGGCAAAAGCCCTGGACGGGCTGCAGGCAAGTTAGGCATGTTGGCTTTGAAAGGAGGCACTTTTCCCCAAGAAGCCAAACTGAAGAGCCCACTTGGCAGGTGTCATTTTGTAGGGCGCGTTTGGGCCTCCGATGGCAGCCAGGTTTGGAGGAGGGGGCAGCTTTGGTCTGGGAGAAATCCTCGTCCTTATGGAATTTTTCTAGGCAAAAGCCCAGGACGGGCCGCAGGCAAGTTGACTCCGAATGGAGGCACTTTTCCCCAAGAAGCCAAACTCAAGAGCCCACTTGGCATATGTCATTTTGTAGGGCGCGTTTGGGCCTCCGATGGCAGCCAGGTTTGGAGGAGGGGGCAGCTTTGGTCTGGGAGAAATCCTCGTCCTTATGGAATTTTTGTACTCAAAAGCCCAGGACGGGCTGCAGGCAAGTTGACTCCGAATGGAGGCACTTTTCCCCAAGAAACCAAACTCAAGAGCCCACTTGGGAGGTGTCATTTTGTAGGGCGCGCTTGGGCCTCCGATGGCAGCCAGGTTAGGAGGAGGGGGCAGCTTTGGTCTGGGAGAAATCCTTGTCCTTATGGAATTTTTGTAGCCAAAAGCCCTGGACGGGCTGCAGGCAAGTTAGGCATGTTGGCTTTGAAAGGAGGCACTTTTCCCCAAGAAGCCAAACTCAAGAGCCCACTTGGCATATGTCATTTTGTAGGGCGCGTTTGGGCCTCCGATGGCAGCCAGGTTTGGAGGAGGGGGCAGCTTTGGTCTGGGAGAAATCCTCGTCCTTATGGAATTTTTGTAGGCAAAAGCCCAGGACGGGCCGCAGGCAAGTTGACTCCGAATGGAGGCACTTTTCCCCAAGAAGCCAAACTCAAGAGCCCACTTGGCAGATGTCATTTTGTAGGGCGCGTTTGGGCCTCCGATGGCAGCCAGGTTTGGAGGAGGGGGCAGCTTTGGTCTGGGAGAAATCCTCGTCCTTATGGAATTTTTGTAGGCAAAAGCCCAGGACGGGCTGCAGGTAAGTTGACTCCGAATGGAGGCACTTTTCCCCAAGAAGCCAAACTCAAGAGCCCACTTGGCAGATGTCATTTTGTAGGGCGCGTTTGGGCCTCTGATGGCAGCCAGGTTTGGAGGAGGGGGCAGCTTTGGTCTGGGAGAAATCCTCGTCCTTATGGAATTTTTGTAGGCAAAAGCCCTGGACGGGCTGCAGGCAAGTTAGGCATGTTGGCTTTGAAAGGAGGCACTTTTCCCCAAGAAGCCAAACTCAAGAACCCACAATGCAGATGTCATTTTGTAGGGCGCGTTTGGGCCTCCGATGGCAGCCAGGTTTGGAGGAGGGGGCAGCTTTGGGAGAAATCCTCGTCCTTATGGAATTTTTGTAGGCAAAAGCCCAGGACGGGCCACAGGCAAGTTGACTCCGAATGGAGGCACTTTTCCCCAAGAAGCCAAACTCAAGAGCCCACTTGGCAGGTGTCATTTTGTAGGGCGCGTTTGGGCCTCCGATGGCAGCCAGGTTTGGAGGAGGGGGCAGCTTTGGTCTGGGAGAAATCCTCGTCCTTATGGAATTTTTGTAGGCAAAAGCCCTGCATGGGCCGCAGGCAAGTTGACTCCGAAAGGAGGCACTTTTCCCCAAGAAGCCAAACTCAAGAGCCCACTTGGCAGATGTCATTTTGTAGGGCGCGTTTGGGCCTCCGATGGCAGCCAGGTTTGGAGGAGGGGGCAGCTTTGGTCTGGGAGAAATCCTCGTCCTTATGGAATTTTTGTAGGCAAAAGCCCAGGACGGGCCTCAGTCAAGTTGACTCCGAATGGAGGCACTTTTCCCCAAGAAGCCAAACTCAAGAGCCCACTTGGCAGATGTCATTTTGTAGGGCGCGTTTGGGCCTCCGATGGCAGCCAGGTTTGGAGGAGGGGGTAGCTTTGGTCTGGGAGAAATCCTCGTCCTTATGGAATTTTTGTAGGCAAAAGCCCTGGACGGGCTGCAGGCAAGTTAGGCATGTTGGCTTTGAAAGGAGGCACTTTTCCCCAAGAAGCCAAACTCAAGAGCCCACTTGGCAGGTGTCATTTTGTAGGGCGCGTTTGGGCCTCCGATGGCAGCCAGGTTTGGAGGAGGGGGCAGCTTTGGTCTGGGAGAAATCCTCGTCCTTATGGAATTTTTCTAGGCAAAAGCCCAGGACAGGCCGCAGGCAAGTTGTCTCCGAATGGAGGCACTTTTCCCCAAGAAGCCAAACTCAAGAGCCCACTTGGCAGATGTCATTTTGTAGGGCGCGTTTGGGCCTCCGATGGCAGCCAGGTTTGGAGGAGGGGGCAGCTTTGGTCTGGGAGAAATCCTCGTCCTTATGGAATTTTTGTACTCAAAAGCCCAGGACGGGCTGCAGGCAAGTTGACTCCGAATGGAGGCACTTTTCCCCAAGAAACCAAACTCAAGAGCCCACTTGGGAGGTGTCATTTTGTAGGGCGCGCTTGGGCCTCCGATGGCAGCCAGGTTAGGAGGAGGGGGCAGCTTTGGTCTGGGAGAAATCCTTGTCCTTATGGAATTTTTGTAGGCAAAAGACCTGGACGGGCTGCAGGCAAGTTAGGCATGTTGGCTTTGAAAGGAGGCACTTTTCCCCAAGAAGCCAAACTCAAGAACCCACAATGCAGATGTCATTTTGTAGGGCGCGTTTGGGCCTCCGATGGCAGCCAGGTTTGGAGGAGGGGGCAGCTTTGGTCTGGGAGAAATCCTCGTCCTTATGGAATTTTTGTAGGCAAAAGCCCAGGACGGGCCGCAGGCAAGTTGACTCCGAATGGAGGCACTTTTCCCCAAGAAGCCAAACTCAAGAGCCCACTTGGCAGGTGTCATTTTGTAGGGCGCGTTTGGGCCTCTGATGGCAGCCAGGTTTGGAGGAGGGGGCAGCTTTGATCTGGGAGAAATCCTCGTCCTTATGGAATTTTTGTAGGCAAAAGCCCTGCATGGGCCGCAGGCAAGTTGACTCCGAAAGGAGGCACTTTTCCCCAAGAAGCCAAACTCAAGAGCCCACTTGGCATATGTCATTTTGTAGGGCGCGTTTGGGCCTCCGATGGCAGCCAGGTTTGGAGGAGGGGGCAGCTTTGGTCTGGGAGAAATCCTCGTCCTTATGGAATTTTTGTAGGCAAAAGCCCAGGACGGGCTGCAGGCAAGTTGACTCCGAATGGAGGCACTTTTCCCCAAGAAGCCAAACTCAAGAGCCCACTTGGCAGATGTCATTTTGTAGGGCGCGTTTGGGCCTCTGATGGCAGCCAGGTTTGGAGGAGGGGGTAGCTTTGGTCTGGGAGAAATCCTCGTCCTTATGGAATTTTTGTAGGCAAAAGCCCAGGACGGGCTGCAGGCAAGTTAGGCATGTTGACTCCGAATGGAGGCACTTTTCCCCAAGAAGCCAAACTCAAGAACCCACTTGGCAGGTGTCATTTTGTAGGGCGCGTTTGGGCCTCTGATGGCAGCCAGGTTTGGAGGAGGGGGCAGCTTTGGTCTGGGAGAAATCCTCGTCCTTATGGAATTTTTGTAGGCAAAAGCCCTGCATGGGCCGCAGGCAAGTTGACTCCGAAAGGAGGCACATTTCCCCAAGAAGCCAAACTCAAGAGCCCACTTGGCAGGTGTCATTTTGTAGGGCGCGTTTGGGCCTCCGATGGCAGCCAGGTTTGGAGGAGGGGGCAGCTTTGGTCTGGGAGAAATCCTCGTCCTTCTGGAATTTTTGTAGGCAAAAGCCCAGGACGGGCCGCAGGCAAGTTGACTCCGAATGGAGGCACTTTTCCCCAAGAAGCCAAACTCAAGAGCCCACTTGGCAGGTGTCATTTTGTAGGGCGCGTTTGGGCCTCTGATGGCAGCCAGGTTTGGAGGAGGGGGCAGCTTTGGTCTGGGAGAAATCCTCGTCCTTATGGAATTTTTGTAGGCAAAAGCCCTGCATGGGCCGCAGGCAAGTTGACTCCGAAAGGAGGCACTTTTACCCAAGAAGCCAAACTCAAGAGCCCACTTGGCAGGTGTCATTTTGTAGGGCGCGTTTGGGCCTCCGATGGCAGCCAGGTTTGGAGGAGGGGGCAGCTTTGGTCTGGGAGAAATCCTCGTCCTTATGGAATTTTTGTAGGCAAAAGCCCTGGACGGGCTGCAGGCAAGTTGACTCCGAATGGAGGCACTTTTCCCCAAGAAGCCAAACTCAAGAGCCCACTTGGCAGATGTCATTTTTTAGGGCACGTTTGGGCCTCCGATGGCAGCCAGGTTTGGAGGAGGGGGCAGCTTTGGTCTGGGAGAAATCCTCGTCCTTATGGAATTTTTGTAGGCAAAAGCCCAGGACGGGCTGCAGGTAAGTTGACTCCGAAAGGAGGCACTTTTCCCCAAGAAGCCAAACTCAAGAGCCCACTTGGCAGATGTCATTTTGTAGGGCGCGTTTGGGCCTCTGATGGCAGCCAGGTTTGGAGGAGGGGGCAGCTTTGGTCTGGGAGAAGTCCTCGTCCTTATGGAATTTTTGTAGGCAAAAGCCCTGGACGGGCTGCAGGCAAGTTAGGCATGTTGGCTTTGAAAGGAGGCACTTTTCCCCAAGAAGCCAAACTCAAGAACCCACAATGCAGATGTCATTTTGTAGGGCGCGTTTGGGCCTCCGATGGCAGCCAGGTTTGGAGGAGGGGGCAGCTTTGGTCTGGGAGAAATCCTCGTCCTTATGGAATTTTTGTAGGCAAAAGCCCTGGACGGGCTGCAGGCAAGTTAGGCATGTTGGCTTTGAAAGGAGGCACTTTTCCCCAAGAAGCCAAACTCAAGAACCCACAATGCAGATGTCATTTTGTAGGGCGCGTTTGGGCCTCCGATGGCAGCCAGGTTTGGAGGAGGGGGCAGCTTTGGTCTGGGAGAAATCCTCGTCCTTATGGAATTTTTGTAGGCAAAAGCCCAGGACGGGCCGCAGGCAAGTTGACTCCGAATGGAGGCACTTTTCCCCAAGAAGCCAAACTCAAGAGCCCACTTGGCAGGTGTCATTTTGTAGAGCGCGTTTGGGCCTCCGATGGCAGCCAGGTTTGGAGGAGGGGGCAGCTTTGGTCTGGGAGAAATCCTCGTCCTTATGGAATTTTTCTAGGCAAAAGCACAGGACGGCCCGCAGGCAAGTTGACTCCGAATGGAGGCACTTTTCCCCAAGAAGCCAAACTCAAGAGCCCACTTGGCAGGTGTCATTTTGTAGGGCGCGTTTGGGCCTCCGATGGCAGCCAGGTTTGGAGGAGGGGGCAGCTTTGGTCTGGGAGAAATCCTCGTCCTTATGGAATTTTTGTACTCAAAAGCCCAGGACGGGCTGCAGGCAAGTTGACTCCGAAAGGAGGCACTTTTCCCCAAGAAGCCAAACTCAAGAGCCCACTTGGCATATGTCATTTTGTAGGGCGCGTTTGGGCCTCCGATGGCAGCCAGGTTTGGAGGAGGGGGCAGCTTTGGTCTGGGAGAAATCCTCGTCCTTATGGAATTTTTGTAGGCAAAAGCCCAGGACGGGCTGCAGGCAAGTTGACTCCGAATGGAGGCACTTTTCCCCAAGAAGCCAAACTCAAGAGCCCACTTGGCAGATGTCATTTTGTAGGGCGCGTTTGGGCCTCTGATGGCAGCCAGGTTTGGAGGAGGGGGTAGCTTTGGTCTGGGAGAAATCCTCGTCCTTATGGAATTTTTGTAGGCAAAAGCCCTGGACGGGCTGCAGGCAAGTTAGGCATGTTGACTCCGAATGGAGGCACTTTTCCCCAAGAAGCCAAACTCAAGAACCCACTTGGCAGGTGTCATTTTGTAGGGCGCGTTTGGGCCTCTGATGGCAGCCAGGTTTGGAGGAGGGGGCAGCTTTGGTCTGGGAGAAATCCTCGTCCTTATGGAATTTTTGTAGGCAAAAGCCCTGCATGGGCCGCAGGCAAGTTGACTCCGAAAGGAGGCACATTTCCCCAAGAAGCCAAACTCAAGAGCCCACTTGGCATATGTCATTTTGTAGGGCGCGTTTGGGCCTCCGATGGCAGCCAGGTTTGGAGGAGGGGGCAGCTTTGGTCTGGGAGAAATCCTCGTCCTTCTGGAATTTTTGTAGGCAAAAGCCCAGGACGGGCCGCAGGCAAGTTGACTCCGAATGGAGGCACTTTTCCCCAAGAAGCCAAACTCAAGAGCCCACTTGGCAGGTGTCATTTTGTAGGGCGCGTTTGGGCCTCCGATGGCAGCCAGGTTTGGAGGAGGGGGCAGCTTTGGTCTGGGAGAAATCCTCGTCCTTATGGAATTTTTGTACTCAAAAGCCCAGGACGGGCTGCAGGCAAGTTGACTCCGAATGGAGGCACTTTTCCCCAAGAAACCAAACTCAAGAGCCCACTTGGGAGGTGTCATTTTGTAGGGCGCGCTTGGGCCTCCGATGGCAGCCAGGTTAGGAGGAGGGGGCAGCTTTGGTCTGGGAGAAATCCTTGTCCTTATGGAATTTTTGTAGGCAAAAGACCTGGACGGGCTGCAGGCAAGTTAGGCATGTTGGCTTTGAAAGGAGGCACTTTTCCCCAAGAAGCCAAACTCAAGAACCCACAATGCAGATGTCATTTTGTAGGGCGCGTTTGGGCCTCCGATGGCAGCCAGGTTTGGAGGAGGGGGCAGCTTTGGTCTGGGAGAAATCCTCGTCCTTATGGAATTTTTGTAGGCAAAAGCCCAGGACGGGCCGCAGGCAAGTTGACTCCGAATGGAGGCACTTTTCCCCAAGAAGCCAAACTCAAGAGCCCACTTGGCAGGTGTCATTTTGTAGGGCGCGTTTGGGCCTCTGATGGCAGCCAGGTTTGGAGGAGGGGGCAGCTTTGATCTGGGAGAAATCCTCGTCCTTATGGAATTTTTGTAGGCAAAAGACCTGCATGGGCCGCAGGCAAGTTGACTCCGAAAGGAGGCACTTTTCCCCAAGAAGCCAAACTCAAGAGCCCACTTGGCATATGTCATTTTGTAGGGCGCGTTTGGGCCTCCGATGGCAGCCAGGTTTGGAGGAGGGGGCTGCTTTGGTCTGGGAGAAATCCTCGTCCTTATGGAATTTTTGTAGGCAAAAGCCCAGGACGGGCTGCAGGCAAGTTGACTCCGAATGGAGGCACTTTTCCCCAAGAAGCCAAACTCAAGAGCCCACTTGGCAGATGTCATTTTGTAGGGCGCGTTTGGGCCTCTGATGGCAGCCAGGTTTGGAGGAGGGGGTAGCTTTGGTCTGGGAGAAATCCTCGTCCTTATGGAATTTTTGTAGGCAAAAGCCCAGGACGGGCTGCAGGCAAGTTAGGCATGTTGACTCCGAATGGAGGCACTTTTCCCCAAGAAGCCAAACTCAAGAACCCACTTGGCAGGTGTCATTTTGTAGGGCGCGTTTGGGCCTCTGATGGCAGCCAGGTTTGGAGGAGGGGGTAGCTTTGGTCTGGGAGAAATCCTCGTCCTTATGGAATTTTTGTAGGCAAAAGCCCAGGACGGGCTGCAGGCAAGTTAGGCATGTTGACTCCGAATGGAGGCACTTTTCCCCAAGAAGCCAAACTCAAGAACCCACTTGGCAGGTGTCATTTTGTAGGGCGCGTTTGGGCCTCTGATGGCAGCCAGGTTTGGAGGAGGGGGCAGCTTTGGTCTGGGAGAAATCCTCGTCCTTATGGAATTTTTGTAGGCAAAAGCCCTGCATGGGCCGCAGGCAAGTTGACTCCGAAAGGAGGCACATTTCCCCAAGAAGCCAAACTCAAGAGCCCACTTGGCAGGTGTCATTTTGTAGGGCGCGTTTGGGCCTCCGATGGCAGCCAGGTTTGGAGGAGGGGGCAGCTTTGGTCTGGGAGAAATCCTCGTCCTTCTGGAATTTTTGTAGGCAAAAGCCCAGGACGGGCCGCAGGCAAGTTGACTCCGAATGGAGGCACTTTTCCCCAAGAAGCCAAACTCAAGAGCCCACTTGGCAGGTGTCATTTTGTAGGGCGCGTTTGGGCCTCTGATGGCAGCCAGGTTTGGAGGAGGGGGCAGCTTTGGTCTGGGAGAAATCCTCGTCCTTATGGAATTTTTGTAGGCAAAAGCCCTGCATGGGCCGCAGGCAAGTTGACTCCGAAAGGAGGCACTTTTACCCAAGAAGCCAAACTCAAGAGCCCACTTGGCAGGTGTCATTTTGTAGGGCGCGTTTGGGCCTCCGATGGCAGCCAGGTTTGGAGGAGGGGGCAGCTTTGGTCTGGGAGAAATCCTCGTCCTTATGGAATTTTTGTAGGCAAAAGCCCTGGACGGGCTGCAGGCAAGTTGACTCCGAATGGAGGCACTTTTCCCCAAGAAGCCAAACTCAAGAGCCCACTTGGCAGATGTCATTTTTTAGGGCACGTTTGGGCCTCCGATGGCAGCCAGGTTTGGAGGAGGGGGCAGCTTTGGTCTGGGAGAAATCCTCGTCCTTATGGAATTTTTGTAGGCAAAAGCCCAGGACGGGCTGCAGGTAAGTTGACTCCGAAAGGAGGCACTTTTCCCCAAGAAGCCAAACTCAAGAGCCCACTTGGCAGATGTCATTTTGTAGGGCGCGTTTGGGCCTCTGATGGCAGCCAGGTTTGGAGGAGGGGGCAGCTTTGGTCTGGGAGAAGTCCTCGTCCTTATGGAATTTTTGTAGGCAAAAGCCCTGGACGGGCTGCAGGCAAGTTAGGCATGTTGGCTTTGAAAGGAGGCACTTTTCCCCAAGAAGCCAAACTCAAGAACCCACAATGCAGATGTCATTTTGTAGGGCGCGTTTGGGCCTCCGATGGCAGCCAGGTTTGGAGGAGGGGGCAGCTTTGGTCTGGGAGAAATCCTCGTCCTTATGGAATTTTTGTAGGCAAAAGCCCAGGACGGGCCGCAGGCAAGTTGACTCCGAATGGAGGCACTTTTCCCCAAGAAGCCAAACTCAAGAGCCCACTTGGCAGGTGTCATTTTGTAGAGCGCGTTTGGGCCTCCGATGGCAGCCAGGTTTGGAGGAGGGGGCAGCTTTGGTCTGGGAGAAATCCTCGTCCTTATGGAATTTTTGTAGGCAAAAGCCCTGCATGGGCCGCAGGCAAGTTGACTCCGAAAGGAGGCACTTTTCCCCAAGAAGCCAAACTCAAGAGCCCACTTGGCAGGTGTCATTTTGTAGGGCGCGTTTGGGCCTCCGATGGCAGCCAGGTTTGGAGGAGGGGGCAGCTTTGGTCTGGGAGAAATCCTCGTCCTTATGGAATTTTTGTACTCAAAAGCCCAGGACGGGCTGCAGGCAAGTTGTCTCCGAATGGAGGCACTTTTCCCCAAGAAGCCAAACTCAAGAGCCCACTTGGCAGATGTCATTTTGTAGGGCGCGTTTGGGCCTCCGATGGCAGCCAGGTTTGGAGGAGGGGGCAGCTTTGGTCTGGGAGAAATCCTCGTCCTTATGGAATTTTTCTAGGCAAAAGCACAGGACGGCCCGCAGGCAAGTTGACTCCGAATGGAGGCACTTTTCCCCAAGAAGCCAAACTCAAGAGCCCACTTGGCAGGTGTCATTTTGTAGGGCGCGTTTGGGCCTCCGATGGCAGCCAGGTTTGGAGGAGGGGGCAGCTTTGGTCTGGGAGAAATCCTCGTCCTTATGGAATTTTTGTACTCAAAAGCCCAGGACGGGCTGCAGGCAAGTTGACTCCGAAAGGAGGCACTTTTCCCCAAGAAGCCAAACTCAAGAGCCCACTTGGCATATGTCATTTTGTAGGGCGCGTTTGGGCCTCCGATGGCAGCCAGGTTTGGAGGAGGGGGCAGCTTTGGTCTGGGAGAAATCCTCGTCCTTATGGAATTTTTGTAGGCAAAAGCCCAGGACGGGCTGCAGGCAAGTTGACTCCGAATGGAGGCACTTTTCCCCAAGAAGCCAAACTCAAGAGCCCACTTGGCAGATGTCATTTTGTAGGGCGCGTTTGGGCCTCTGATGGCAGCCAGGTTTGGAGGAGGGGGTAGCTTTGGTCTGGGAGAAATCCTCGTCCTTATGGAATTTTTGTAGGCAAAAGCCCTGGACGGGCTGCAGGCAAGTTAGGCATGTTGACTCCGAATGGAGGCACTTTTCCCCAAGAAGCCAAACTCAAGAACCCACTTGGCAGGTGTCATTTTGTAGGGCGCGTTTGGGCCTCTGATGGCAGCCAGGTTTGGAGGAGGGGGCAGCTTTGGTCTGGGAGAAATCCTCGTCCTTATGGAATTTTTGTAGGCAAAAGCCCTGCATGGGCCGCAGGCAAGTTGACTCCGAAAGGAGGCACATTTCCCCAAGAAGCCAAACTCAAGAGCCCACTTGGCATATGTCATTTTGTAGGGCGCGTTTGGGCCTCCGATGGCAGCCAGGTTTGGAGGAGGGGGCAGCTTTGGTCTGGGAGAAATCCTCGTCCTTCTGGAATTTTTGTAGGCAAAAGCCCAGGACGGGCCGCAGGCAAGTTGACTCCGAATGGAGGCACTTTTCCCCAAGAAGCCAAACTCAAGAGCCCACTTGGCAGGTGTCATTTTGTAGGGCGCGTTTGGGCCTCTGATGGCAGCCAGGTTTGGAGGAGGGGGCAGCTTTGGTCTGGGAGAAATCCTCGTCCTTATGGAATTTTTGTAGGCAAAAGCCCTGCATGGGCCGCAGGCAAGTTGACTCCGAAAGGAGGCACTTTTACCCAAGAAGCCAAACTCAAGAGCCCACTTGGCAGGTGTCATTTTGTAGGGCGCGTTTGGGCCTCCGATGGCAGCCAGGTTTGGAGGAGGGGGCAGCTTTGGTCTGGGAGAAATCCTCGTCCTTATGGAATTTTTGTAGGCAAAAGCCCTGGACGGGCTGCAGGCAAGTTGACTCCGAATGGAGGCACTTTTCCCCAAGAAGCCAAACTCAAGAGCCCACTTGGCAGATGTCATTTTTTAGGGCACGTTTGGGCCTCCGATGGCAGCCAGGTTTGGAGGAGGGGGCAGCTTTGGTCTGGGAGAAATCCTCGTCCTTATGGAATTTTTGTAGGCAAAAGCCCAGGACGGGCTGCAGGCAAGTTGACTCCGAATGGAGGCACTTTTCCCCAAGAAGCCAAACTCAAGAGCCCACTTGGCAGATGTCATTTTGTAGGGCGCGTTTGGGCCTCTGATGGCAGCCAGGTTTGGAGGAGGGGGCAGCTTTGGTCTGGGAGAAATCCTCGTCCTTATGGAATTTTTGTAGGCAAAAGCCCTGGACGGGCTGCAGGCAAGTTAGGCATGTTGGCTTTGAAAGGAGGCACTTTTCCCCAAGAAGCCAAACTCAAGAACCCACAATGCAGATGTCATTTTGTAGGGCGCGTTTGGGCCTCCGATGGCAGCCAGGTTTGGAGGAGGGGGCAGCTTTGGTCTGGGAGAAATCCTCGTCCTTATGGAATTTTTGTAGGCAAAAGCCCAGGACGGGCCGCAGGCAAGTTGACTCCGAATGGAGGCACTTTTCCCCAAGAAGCCAAACTCAAGAGCCCACTTGGCAGGTGTCATTTTGTAGAGCGCGTTTGGGCCTCCGATGGCAGCCAGGTTTGGAGGAGGGGGCAGCTTTGGTCTGGGAGAAATCCTCGTCCTTATGGAATTTTTGTAGGCAAAAGCCCTGCATGGGCCGCAGGCAAGTTGACTCCGAAAGGAGGCACTTTTCCCCAAGAAGCCAAACTCAAGAGCCCACTTGGCAGGTGTCATTTTGTAGGGCGCGTTTGGGCCTCCGATGGCAGCCAGGTTTGGAGGAGGGGGCAGCTTTGGTCTGGGAGAAATCCTCGTCCTTATGGAATTTTTGTACTCAAAAGCCCAGGACGGGCTGCAGGCAAGTTGTCTCCGAATGGAGGCACTTTTCCCCAAGAAGCCAAACTCAAGAGCCCACTTGGCAGATGTCATTTTGTAGGGCGCGTTTGGGCCTCCGATGGCAGCCAGGTTTGGAGGAGGGGGCAGCTTTGGTCTGGGAGAAATCCTCGTCCTTATGGAATTTTTCTAGGCAAAAGCACAGGACGGCCCGCAGGCAAGTTGACTCCGAATGGAGGCACTTTTCCCCATGAAGCCAAACTCAAGAGCCCACTTGGCAGGTGTCATTTTGTAGGGCGCGTTTGGGCCTCCGATGGCAGCCAGGTTTGGAGGAGGGGGCAGCTTTGGTCTGGGAGAAATCCTCGTCCTTATGGAATTTTTGTACTCAAAAGCCCAGGACGGGCTGCAGGCAAGTTGACTCCGAATGGAGGCACTTTTCCCCAAGAAACCAAACTCAAGAGCCCACTTGGGAGGTGTCATTTTGTAGGACGCGCTTGGGCCTCCGATGGCAGCCAGGTTAGGAGGAGGGGGCAGCTTTGGTCTGGGAGAAATCCTTGTCCTTATGGAATTTTTGTAGGCAAAAGACCTGGACGGGCTGCAGGCAAGTTAGGCATGTTGGCTTTGAAAGGAGGCACTTTTCCCCAAGAAGCCAAACTCAAGAACCCACAATGCAGATGTCATTTTGTAGGGCGCGTTTGGGCCTCCGATGGCAGCCAGGTTTGGAGGAGGGGGCAGCTTTGGTCTGGGAGAAATCCTCGTCCTTATGGAATTTTTGTACTCAAAAGCCCAGGACGGCCCGCAGGCAAGTTGACTCCGAATGGAGGCACTTTTCCCCAAGAAGCCAAACTCAAGAGCCCACTTGGCAGGTGTCATTTTGTAGGGCGCGTTTGGGCCTCTGATGGCAGCCAGGTTTGGAGGAGGGGGCAGCTTTGATCTGGGAGAAATCCTCGTCCTTATGGAATTTTTGTAGGCAAAAGCCCTGCATGGGCCGCAGGCAAGTTGACTCCGAAAGGAGGCACTTTTCCCCAAGAAGCCAAACTCAAGAGCCCACTTGGCATATGTCATTTTGTAGGGCGCGTTTGGGCCTCCGATGGCAGCCAGGTTTGGAGGAGGGGGCAGCTTTGGTCTGGGAGAAATCCTCGTCCTTATGGAATTTTTGTAGGCAAAAGCCCAGGACGGGCTGCAGGCAAGTTGACTCCGAATGGAGGCACTTTTCCCCAAGAAGCCAAACTCAAGAGCCCACTTGGCAGATGTCATTTTGTAGGGCACGTTTGGGCCTCCGATGGCAGCCAGGTTTGGAGGAGGGGGCAGCTTTGGTCTGGGAGAAATCCTCGTCCTTATGGAATTTTTGTAGGCAAAAGCCCAGGACGGGCTGCAGGCAAGTTGACTCCGAATGGAGGCACTTTTCCCCAAGAAGCCAAACTCAAGAACCCACTTGGCAGGTGTCATTTTGTAGGGCGCGTTTGGGCCTCTGATGGCAGCCAGGTTTGGAGGAGGGGGCAGCTTTGGTCTGGGAGAAATCCTCGTCCTTATGGAATTTTTGTAGGCAAAAGCCCTGCATGGGCCGCAGGCAAGTTGACTCCGAAAGGAGGCACTTTTACCCAAGAAGCCAAACTCAAGAGCCCACTTGGCAGGTGTCATTTTGTAGGGCGCGTTTGGGCCTCCGATGGCAGCCAGGTTTGGAGGAGGGGGCAGCTTTGGTCTGGGAGAAATCCTCGTCCTTATGGAATTTTTGTAGGCAAAAGCCCAGGACGGGCTGCAGGCAAGTTGACTCCGAATGGAGGCACTTTTCCCCAAGAAGCCAAACTCAAGAGCCCACTTGGCAGATGTCATTTTTTAGGGCACGTTTGGGCCTCCGATGGCAGCCAGGTTTGGAGGAGGGGGCAGCTTTGGTCTGGGAGAAATCCTCGTCCTTATGGAATTTTTGTAGGCAAAAGCCCAGGACGGGCTGCAGGTAAGTTGACTCCGAATGGAGGCACTTTTCCCCAAGAAGCCAAACTCAAGAGCCCACTTGGCAGATGTCATTTTGTAGGGCGCGTTTGGGCCTCTGATGGCAGCCAGGTTTGGAGGAGGGGGCAGCTTTGGTCTGGGAGAAATCCTCGTCCTTATGGAATTTTTGTAGGCAAAAGCCCTGGACGGGCTGCAGGCAAGTTAGGCATGTTGGCTTTGAAAGGAGGCACTTTTCCCCAAGAAGCCAAACTCAAGAAACCACAATGCAGATGTCATTTTGTAGGGCGCGTTTGGGCCTCTGATGGCAGCCAGGTTTGGAGGAGGGGGCAGCTTTGGTCTGGGAGAAATCCTCGTCCTTATGGAATTTTTGTAGGCAAAAGCCCAGGACGGGCCGCAGGCAAGTTGACTCCGAATGGAGGCACTTTTCCCCAAGAAGCCAAACTCAAGAGCCCACTTGGCATATGTCATTTTGTAGGGCGCGTTTGGGCCTCCGATGGCAGCCAGGTTTGGAGGAGGGGGCAGCTTTGGTCTGGGAGAAATCCTCGTCCTTATGGAATTTTTGTAGGCAAAAGCCCTGCATGGGCCGCAGGCAAGTTGACTCCGAAAGGAGGCACTTTTCCCCAAGAAGCCAAACTCAAGAGCCCACTTGGCAGGTGTCATTTTGTAGGGCGCGTTTGGGCCTCCGATGGCAGCCAGGTTTGGAGGAGGGGGCAGCTTTGGTCTGGGAGAAATCCTCGTCCTTATGGAATTTTTGTACTCAAAAGCCCAGGACGGGCTGCAGGCAAGTTGTCTCCGAATGGAGGCACTTTTCCCCAAGAAGCCAAACTCAAGAGCCCACTTGGCAGATGTCATTTTGTAGGGCGCGTTTGGGCCTCCGATGGCAGCCAGGTTTGGAGGAGGGGGTAGCTTTGGTCTGGGAGAAATCCTCGTCCTTATGGAATTTTTGTAGGCAAAAGCCCTGGACGGGCTGCAGGCAAGTTAGGCATGTTGGCTTTGAAAGGAGGCACTTTTCCCCAAGAAGCCAAACTCAAGAGCCCACTTGGCAGGTGTCATTTTGTAGGGCGCGTTTGGGCCTCCGATGGCAGCCAGGTTTGGAGGAGGGGGCAGCTTTGGTCTGGGAGAAATCCTCGTCCTTCTGGAATTTT
Source organism: Cinclus cinclus (assembly GCF_963662255.1). NCBI lineage: Eukaryota > Metazoa > Chordata > Aves > Passeriformes > Cinclidae > Cinclus > Cinclus cinclus. The sequence goes on from NC_085083.1 coordinate 62,175, forward strand.
TGTAGGCAAAAGCACAGGACGGCCCGCAGGCAAGTTGACTCCGAATGGAGGCACTTTTCCCCAAGAAGCCAAACTCAAGAGCCCACTTGGCAGGTGTCATTTTGTAGGGCGCGTTTGGGCCTCCGATGGCAGCCAGGTTTGGAGGAGGGGGCAGCTTTGGTCTGGGAGAAATCCTCGTCCTTATGGAATTTTTGTAGGCAAAAGCCCAGGACGGGCTGCAGGCAAGTTGACTCCGAATGGAGGCACTTTTCCCCAAGAAACCAAACTCAAGAGCCCACTTGGGAGGTGTCATTTTGTAGGACGCGCTTGGGCCTCCGATGGCAGCCAGGTTAGGAGGAGGGGGCAGCTTTGGTCTGGGAGAAATCCTTGTCCTTATGGAATTTTTGTAGGCAAAAGACCTGGACGGGCTGCAGGCAAGTTAGGCATGTTGGCTTTGAAAGGAGGCACTTTTCCCCAAGAAGCCAAACTCAAGAACCCACAATGCAGATGTCATTTTGTAGGGCGCGTTTGGGCCTCCGATGGCAGCCAGGTTTGGAGGAGGGGGCAGCTTTGGTCTGGGAGAAATCCTCGTCCTTATGGAATTTTTGTACTCAAAAGCCCAGGACGGCCCGCAGGCAAGTTGACTCCGAATGGAGGCACTTTTCCCCAAGAAGCCAAACTCAAGAGCCCACTTGGCAGGTGTCATTTTGTAGGGCGCGTTTGGGCCTCTGATGGCAGCCAGGTTTGGAGGAGGGGGCAGCTTTGATCTGGGAGAAATCCTCGTCCTTATGGAATTTTTGTAGGCAAAAGCCCTGCATGGGCCGCAGGCAAGTTGACTCCGAAAGGAGGCACTTTTCCCCAAGAAGCCAAACTCAAGAGCCCACTTGGCATATGTCATTTTGTAGGGCGCGTTTGGGCCTCCGATGGCAGCCAGGTTTGGAGGAGGGGGCAGCTTTGGTCTGGGAGAAATCCTCGTCCTTATGGAATTTTTGTAGGCAAAAGCCCAGGACGGGCTGCGGGCAAGTTGACTCCGAATGGAGGCACTTTTCCCCAAGAAGCCAAACTCAAGAACCCACAATGCAGATGTCATTTTGTAGGGCGCATTTGGGCCTCTGATGGCAGCCAGGTTTGGAGGAGGGGGTAGCTTTGGTCTGGGAGAAATCCTCGTCCTTATGGAATTTTTGTAGGCAAAAGCCCTGGACGGGCTGCAGGCAAGTTAGGCATGTTGACTCCGAATGGAGGCACTTTTCCCCAAGAAGCCAAACTCAAGAACCCACTTGGCAGGTGTCATTTTGTAGGGGGCGTTTGGGCCTCTGATGGCAGCCAGGTTAGGAGGAGGGGGCAGCTTTGGTCTGGGAGAAATCCTCGTCCTTATGGAATTTTTGTAGGCAAAAGCCCTGCATGGGCCGCAGGCAAGTTGACTCCGAAAGGAGGCACATTTCCCCAAGAAGCCAAACTCAAGAGCCCACTTGGCATATGTCATTTTGTAGGGCGCGTTTGGGCCTCCGATGGCAGCCAGGTTTGGAGGAGGGGGCAGCTTTGGTCTGGGAGAAATCCTCGTCCTTATGGAATTTTTGTAGGCAAAAGCCCAGGACGGGCTGCAGGCAAGTTGACTCCGAATGGAGGCACTTTTCCCCAAGAAGCCAAACTCAAGAGCTCACGTGGCAGATGTCATTTTGTAGGGCGCGTTTGGGCCTCTGATGGCAGCCAGGTTAGGAGGAGGGGGCAGCTTTGGTCTGGGAGAAATCCTCGTCCTGATGGAATTTTTGTAGGCAAAAGCCCTGTACGGGCTGCAGGCAAGTTAGGCATGTTGGCTTTGAAAGGAGGCACTTTTCCCCAAGAAGCCAAACTCAAGAACCCACAATGCAGATGTCATTTTGTAGGGCGCGTTTGGGCCTCCGATGGCAGCCAGGTTTGGAGGAGGGGGCAGCTTTGGTCTGGGAGAAATCCTCGTCCTTATGGAATTTTTGTAGGCAAAAGCCCAGGACGGGCCGCAGGCAAGTTGACTCCGAATGGAGGCACTTTTCCCCAAGAAGCCAAACTCAAGAGCCCACTTGGCAGGTGTCATTTTGTAGGGCGCGTTTGGGCCTCTGATGGCAGCCAGGTTTGGAGGAGGGGGCAGCTTTGGTCTGGGAGAAATCCTCGTCCTTATGGAATTTTTGTAGGCAAAAGCCCTGCATGGGCCGCAGGCAAGTTGACTCCGAAAGGAGGCACTTTTACCCAAGAAGCCAAACTCAAGAGCCCACTTGGCAGGTGTCATTTTGTAGGGCGCGTTTGGGCCTCCGATGGCAGCCAGGTTTGGAGGAGGGGGCAGCTTTGGTCTGGGAGAAATCCTCGTCCTTATGGAATTTTTGTAGGCAAAAGCCCAGGACGGGCTGCAGGCAAGTTGACTCCGAATGGAGGCACTTTTCCCCAAGAAGCCAAACTCAAGAGCCCACTTGGCAGATGTCATTTTGTAGGGCGCGTTTGGGCCTCTGATGGCAGCCAGGTTAGGAGGAGGGGGCAGCTTTGGTCTGGGAGAAATCCTCGTCCTTATGGAATTTTTGTAGGCAAAAGCCCTGGACGGGCTGCAGGCAAGTTAGGCATGTTGGCTTTGAAAGGAGGCACTTTTCCCCAAGAAGCCAAACTCAAGAGCCCACTTGGCATATGTCATTTTGTAGGGCGCGTTTGGGCCTCTGATGGCAGCCAGGTTAGGAGGAGGGGGCAGCTTTGGTCTGGGAGAAATCCTCGTCCTTATGGAATTTTTGTAGGCAAAAGCCCTGGACGGGCTGCAGGCAAGTTAGGCATGTTGGCTTTGAAAGGAGGCACTTTTCCCCAAGAAGCCAAACTCAAGAGCCCACTTGGCAGGTGTCATTTTGTAGGGCGCGTTTGGGCCTCCGATGGCAGCCAGGTTTGGAGGAGGGGGCAGCTTTGGTCTGGGAGAAATCCTCGTCCTTCTGGAATTTTTGGGGGCAAAAGCCCAGGACGGGCCGCAGGCAAGTTAGGCAAGTTGGATTTGAAAGGAGGCACTTTTCCCCAAGAAGCCAAACTCAAGAACCCACAATGCAGATGTCATTTTGTAGGGCGCGTTTGGGCCTCCGATGGCAGCCAGGTTTGGAGGAGGGGGCAGCTTTGGTCTGGGAGAAATCCTCGTCCTTATGGAATTTTTGTAGCAAAAGCCTGGGACGGGACGCAGGCAAGTTGGCTTTGAAAGGAAGAACTTTCCCCAAGAAGCCAAACTCAAGAGCCCACTTGGCAGATGTCATTTTGTAGGGCGCGTTTGGGCCTCCGATGGCAGCCAGGTTTGGAGGAGGGGGCAGCTTTGGTCTGGGAGAAATCCTCGTCCTTATGGAATTTTTGGGGGCAAAAGCCCAGCACGGGGCGCAGGCAAGTTAGGCAAGTTGGCTTTGAAATGAGTCACTTTTCCCCAAGAAGCCAAACTCAAGAGCCCACTTGGCAGATGTCATTTTGTAGGGCGCGTTTGGGCCTCCGATGGCAGCCAGGTTTGGAGGAGGGGGCAGCTTTGGTCTGGGAGAAATCCTCGTCCTTCTGGAATTTTTGTAGCAAAAGCCCAGGACGGGACGCAGGGAAGTTAGGCAAGTTGGCTTTGAAAGGAGGCACTTTTCCCCAAGAAGCCAAACTCAAGAACCCACAATGCAGATGTCATTTTGTAGGGCGCGTTTGGGCCTCCGATGGCAGCCAGGTTTGGAGGAGGGGGCAGCTTTGGTCTGGGAGAAATCCTCGTCCTTATGGAATTTTTGTAGGCAAAAGCCCAGGACGGGCTGCAGGCAAGTTGACTCCGAATGGAGGCACTTTTCCCCAAGAAGCCAAACTCAAGAGCCCACTTGGCAGATGTCATTTTGTAGGGCGCGTTTGGGCCTCTGATGGCAGCCAGGTTAGGAGGAGGGGGCAGCTTTGGTCTGGGAGAAATCCTCGTCCTTATGGAATTTTTGTAGCAAAAGCCCTGGACGGGCTGCAGGCAAGTTAGGCATGTGGGCTTTGAAAGGAGGCACTTTTCCCCAAGAAGCCAAACTCTAGAACCCACAATGCAGATGTCATTTTGTAGGGCGCGTTTAGGCCTCCGATGGCAGCCAGGTTTGGAGGAGGGGGCAGCTTTGGTCTGGGAGAAATCCTCGTCCTTATGGAATTTTTGTAGGCAAAAGCCCAGGACGGGCCGCAGGCAAGTTGACTCCGAAAGGAGGCACTTTTACCCAAGAAGCCAAACTCAAGAGCCCACTTGGCAGGTGTCATTTTGTAGGGCGCGTTTGGGCCTCCGATGGCAGCCAGGTTTGGAGGAGGGGGCAGCTTTGGTCTGGGAGAAATCCTCGTCCTTATGGAATTTTTGTAGCAAAAGCCCAGGACGGGCCGCAGGCAAGTTAGGCAAGTTGGCTTTGAAAGGAGGCACTTTTACCCAAGAAGCCAAACTCAAGAACCCACAATGCAGATGTCATTTTGTAGGGCGCGTTAGGGCCTCCGATGGCAGCCAGGTTTGGAGGAGGGGGCAGCTTTGGTCTGGGAGAAATCCTCGTCCTTATGGAATTTTTGGGGGCAAAAGCCCAGTACGGGGCTGCAGGCAAGTTAGGCAAGTTGGCTTTGAAATGAGTCACTTTTCCCCAAGAAGCCAAACTCAAGAGCCCACTTGGCAGATGTCATTTTGTAGGGCGCGTTTGGGCCTCCGATGGCAGCCAGGTTTGGAGGAGGGGGCAGCTTTGGTCTGGGAGAAATCCTCGTCCTTATGGAATTTTTGTAGTCAAAAGCCCTGCACGGGGCGCAGGCAAGTTGACTCCGAAAGGAGGCACTTTTCCCCAAGAAGCCAAACTCAAGAGCCCACAATGCAGATGTCATTTTGTAGGGCGCGTTTGGGCCTCCGATGGCAGCCAGGTTTGGAGGAGGGGGTAGCTTTGGTCTCGGAGAAATCCTCGTTCTTATGGAATTTTTGTAGGCAAAAGACCTGGACAGGACGCAGGCAAGTTGGTTTTGAAAGGAGTCACTTTTCCCCAAGAAGCCAAACTCAAGAGCCCACTTGGCAGGTGTCATTTTGTAGGGCGCGTTTGGGCCTCCGATGGCAGCCAGGTTTGGAGGAGGGGGCAGCTTTGGTCTGGGAGAAATCCTCGTCCTTATGGAATTTTTGTAGGCAAAATCCCAGGACGGGTTGCAGGCAAGTTGACTCAGAATGGAGGCACTTTTCCCCAAGAAGCCAAACTCAAGAGCCCTCAATGCAGATGTCATTTTGTGGGCGCGTTTGGGCCTCCGATGGCAGCCAGGTTTGGAGGAGGGGGCAGCTTTGGTCTGGGAGAAATCCTCGTCCTTATGGAATTTTTGTAGCAAAAGCCCAGGACGGGCTGCAGGCAAGTTGGCTTTGAAAGGAGGCACTTTTCCCCAAGAAGCCAAACTCAAGAGCCCACTTGGCAGGTGTCATTTTGTGGGGCGCGTTTGGGCCTCCGATGGCAGCCAGGTTTGGAGGAGGGGGCAGCTTTGGTCTGGGAGAAATCCTCGTCCTTATCGAATTTTTGTAGGCAAAAGCCCAGGACGGGCTGCAGGCAAGTTGACTCCGAATGGAGGCACTTTTCCCCAAGAAGCCAAACTCAAGAGCCCACTTGGCAGATGTCATTTTGTAGGGCGCGTTTGGGCCTCCGATGGCAGCCAGGTTTGGAGGAGGGGGCAGCTTTGGTCTGGGAGAAATCCTCGTCCTTATGGAATTTTTGTAGCAAAAGCCCAGGACGGGACGCAGGCAAGTTGGTTTTGAACGGAGGCACTTTTCCCCAAGAAGCCAAACTCAAGAACCCACAATGCAGATGTCATTTTGTAGGGCGCGTTTGGGCCTCCGATGGCAGCCAGGTTTGGAGGAGGGGGCAGCTTTGGTCTGGGAGAAATCCTCGTCCTTATCGAATTTTTCTAGGCAAAACCCCAGGACAGGCCGCAGGCAAGTTAGGCATGTTGGCTTTGAAAGGAGGCACTTTTACCCAAGAAGCCAAACTCAAGAGCCCTCAATGCAGATGTCATTTTGTGGGGCGCGTTTGGGCCTCCGATGGCAGCCAGGTTTGGAGGAGGTGGCAGCATTGTTCTGGGAGAAATCCTCGTCCTTATGGAATTTTTGTAGGCAAAAGCCCAGGACGGGCCGCAGGGAAGTTGGCTTCGAAAGGAGGCACTTTTCCCCAAGAAGCCAAACTCAAGAGCCCACTTGGCAGATGTCATTTTGTGGGGCGCGTTTGGGCCTCCGATGGCAGCCAGGTTTGGAGGAGGGGGCAGCTGTGGTCTGGGAGAAATCCTCGTCCTTATGGAATTTTTGTACTCAAAAGCCCAGGACGGGCTGCAGGCAAGTTGACTCCGAATGGAGGCACTTTTCCCCAAGAAGCCAAACTCAAGAGCCCACTTGGAAGGTGTCATTTTGTGGGGCGCGTTTGGGCCTCCGATGGCAGCCAGGTTTGGAGGAGGGGGCAGCATTGTTCTGGGAGAAATCCTCGTCCTTATCGAATTTTTGTAGGCAAAACCCCAGGACAGGCCGCAGGCAAGTTAGGCAAGTTGGCTTTGAAAGGAGGCACTTTTCCCCAAGAAGCCAAACTCAAGAGCCCTCAATGCAGATGTCATTTTGTGGGGCGCGTTTGGGCCTCCGATGGCAGCCAGGTTTGGAGGAGGGGGCAGCTTTGGTCTGGGAGAAATCCTCGTCCTTATCGAATTTTTCTAGGCAAAACCCCAGGACGGGCTGCAGACAAGTTGACTCCGAATGGAGGCACTTTTCCCCAAGAAGCCAAACTCAAGAGCCCACTTGGCAGGTGTCATTTTGTAGGGCGCGTTTGGGCCTCCGATAGCAGCCAGGTTTGGCGGAGGGGGCAGCTTTGGTCTGGGAGAAATCCTCGTCCTTATGGAATTTTTGTACTCAAAAGCCCAGGACGGGCTGCAGGCAAGTTGACTCCGAATGGAGGCACTTTTCCCCAAGAAGCCAAACTCAAGAGCCCTCAATGCAGATGTCATTTTGTGGGGCGCGTTTGGGCCTCCGATGGCAGCCAGGTTTGGAGGAGGGGGCAGCTTTGGTCTGGGAGAAATCCTCGTCCTTATGGAATTTTTGTAGCAAAAGCCCAGGACGGGACGCAGGCAAGTTGGTTTTGAAAGGAAGCACTTTTCCCCAAGAATCCAAACTCACGAGCCCACTTGGCAGGTGGCATTTTGAAGGGCGCGTTTGGGCCTCCGATGGCAGCCAGGTTTGGAGGAGGGGGCAGCATTGTTCTGGGAGAAATCCTCGTCCTTATAGAATTTTTCTAGGCAAAACCCCAGGACAGGCCGCAGGCAAGTTAGGCAAGTTGGCTTTGAAAGGAGGCACTTTTCCCCAAGAATCCAAACTCAAGAACCCACAATGCAGATGTCATTTTGTGGGTCGCGTTTGGGCCTCCGATGGCAGCCAGGTTTGGAGGAGGGGGCAGCTTTGGTCTGGGAGAAATCTTCGTCCTCCTGGAATTTTTCTAGGCTAAAGCCCCGGAGGGGCCGCAGGGAAGGCCTGAATGGCTGCGAGTTCGTTTTCTTCTCCCTTGGCAATCAGAAAATATTTTTAATTAGACCACTAATATATTTTCTGAAACCTTTCCCCTTTCCTGCCCTTTGCTGGTACATCTTCTCTGTCTGCCTTTGAATTTACAGTTATTCCCTGATGTTTGACTTCTGTGCAGCTCCACGCTGGAAAAAAGTGGGAAAACTTAGGGGGAACAGAGGTGAGATTTTTAGCTCGATTTTTCTAAAATTTCTAATTATACCGAAGTTATTTCCAATTCCTCAGTGAACAGAGCACAAACTCAGAGCCATTCAGGGCTGGCAGTCACTGAGGGAAATCTGACTCTGTATTAATAAGTAACCTTTCCTGGGAGCAGCCATCACTCCAGTCCTCCAACATGGGCAAATTTTTGCAGTGAATGGACCCAAGTTCTAATGCTTAACCTAAATTTCTGTCAGCTTTTTTTAGAAAGATACTGAACAGTAAATCATATAAGAATTAATGATTGCACAAAAAATAACAGGCCCAGACCAAAGCAAAGCACCCCATCACTGCTCCATGCCAATTTTGGGGGAAATAGTCATATTGTTTATAAATCCTCTCCTTCCCTGCTACTCAGTCCTTCCCTGCCCATCCCCAGAAAGGATTTACTCACCTTTGGCTCCCCACAGCACCTCTCTCCCCAGCACAAATCCCACTTGGCACAGACACAGACGGAGCAGACCTAAGGCAATGGATCCAGCAGCAGCTGCGATTCCAAGCTCCCCGTTCCCCGCACAGCTCATCCATCCAAGCACTCCTGGCAATCTCACCTCAGCCCGGACTCTCTGTTCCTCAGAGGCAAACACGGCCTGATGGGGCACGGCTCTGGCACCCCATTTCCTCCGGCTGCTGCTGACCTGGAAAGCCACAGAGAAACGCAGTCTCCCGGAACCTCACGTCCCTGGATACCAGCAGAGCTGCAGTTTCACCCAGATCCCAGATTCCATAGACACTTCATCCCAACAGGGAGGAAAAGGGGAACCCTGCGCGGTCAGGACCGGGAGCCCTCCAGTGCAGATCCCTGGTGCTGAAGCCTCTTGGCTCTGGCTCCTCAAACACCACTGCTTTTGGCAAAGATGGGAGGAGTGGAACCATTTCTCCTGTCCTGAAAGAGAAGAGGAAAAGAAAATTAAGTCCCCTGCAGAAGTCAAAGGATCCCAGCTTTCACACTTCTGCTCTGATTGCTCACTATGGGGCTTGATCCAAGACAGGTGACACCAATTCAAATATAAAAGTGCCCTTTTCCAGCATTTTTTGTTCCTAACCATTTCAGACATTCAAATGATGTTCATTTTTCTTATTGCATTCTTTGCTCCATTTTACAAGAACCATTTTCATGCCAGACCCCACTTGTCAGTTACTCAATCCTTTACCACTGGACTTTGCACAAAGCAACATCTGGGGTGCTGCATCACAAGAAATACCAAAGAGAAACCCCTCCAAAACCTGACAGAGAAAGGTTTCAAGGCACTGCAGAACACAGACACAGCTGTTCAGGCCTTCTCAGGCCACACCAATCCTGTCCCATCCACCTGAGCTGTGCAGGTGAGCTGTTCAAAAGCTCCCCTTTCTCCCAGGCAATCACTGTCTGAGGCCACAGATGTCCCTCCTGGGCAGCACCTGGAAACAACGTGGGAAAGGCAAAATGAGAATGATCTCTGTCAGAAAATAAGGAATAATAATAATCAGAACTTCTGGACAAATTTAGTAACATCACTTTCATATGGTAAATACAGGCCATGCCCATCCTTCCAGCCCAGGTGAAAACAGGAAGGAGAACTACAGGAAAAGCAGAGTCCCTTCTTTGGATGTCTTTCCTAAAGACTCTCTGCACTGTATGCTCTGTGTGTTATTTAAATAAATGGATTGCTGCTAAAAAAAAAAAAAATCTCAGCCCATATTTTCTTAGCCACAGGCAGGACAAGGTGGGCTGCAGCTGCAGAGCCAGGGACATGCAGGACCTTGGCACGCCAGGGATAAGGGCAGGGGAAGCAGGGGAGGTGCGGGGGGGAGAGCTGCATAAGTGAAGGAACAGGCATTTTCTTGTTCACATTCATCAGTGCTGGGAACTTGGGAAACACGTGGTGCTGCGTGCATCCAGGACACAGTGCCCATGGTTTGGTTGTTTTCCCTCTGCTCATAAGCCCGGCCTTCAGCCCCTCTCCAGGGGAGCAGAGAATTCCTCCAGGCTAAGGGTGAGTCTGGTACCACACCCCAGGGATGGGTCCGATAAAGGAGGGGAGTTTTTTATGGGAACTGACCACGAAAATCAAACCAAACAAACACTGAAATGAACTGTATTGAGCTGCAACACCACTTAGAAGCCTGGCTGCCTTTGGAGAGCCAAATTCCTCCTTCAAACTGATAGCAGGAACCTGAGGGGGTGAGTTTTGTTTCACAGGAAAAAGGGCCACAGTTGGTATTCAGGGCCTGTGCCCGGGAGTGGGCTTCTGCCTGCTGAAATTCTGAATGGCACAAGATTTCTCCCAGTCCAAAGATGACTCATAAGACAGTAAGCATGATAGTAAGTAAAGACTTTATTGCTACCATGCTGGGACAGCCCAGCAGGCAGAGCCTCCTTGGATGGGGCAGGGGGGTTACAAGGGTCTGGGGGGCCCAGGAACACGGTCCTGGTGGGTGCCTGGGAAGGCATAGTTGGGAGAGGTTCAGCTGCGCTCCTCCAAGCTCAGACGGTCAAACAGGTACTCGCCAAAGCCGGCTGAGGCCCCCCCGGGTGCAGCAGCCCCACTGGTGAGGCGTCGCAGATTGGTGGCATGGTCCCCCAGCACCTTGATTACCTTCACTTGCTCATCCAGGTAGTGGGACTCCAAGAAGTCACAAAGCTGTGGGACAAAGGGAGATCAGGCAGGGCTGAAGGTCCGGGGGAGGTGAGGGACCCCCAGGAGCAGCTGGAGGTTCCACGGAGCCTGGGAGAAGGAGCCCCAGGGTGGCCCCAAGGCACAGGCGTGCAGAAAGGTAGGAACTGGGAGCGTGCTGGGGGGCTCAGAGCCTTGAGGGGGCAGGGGGTGAAAGCCAGAGCACCACTCACGTGGGGGTCCCCTTTCTCGGCAGCCAGGCCGTGCAGGTCCAGCAGCGCCTGGTTCACCGACTTCTCCAGCTGCAGCGCCGCTTCCACCGCCTCAAGTGCCGAGCCCCAGGTGTGCCGCTCCGGCTTCTGCGGGGCACCGATCGTCACCATGATGGGTTCAGGTACCCCAAGGCCAACCGCCCCCCACAAACACAGCCCCCCTTCCCCCACCACACACCTTGATGTCCTGCAGGAGAACACGGCCCCCGCGGCGCGTCTGGAAGCGCAGGAGCCCCTCGGCGTGTTCCCGCTCCTCCCGCGACTGCTCCAGGAAAAACTGCGCCAGCCGCGACAGGGCCACGTCGTCCCTCTCAAAGTAAAACCCCTGCGGAAGAGAGGGGGGGGAGGAGATATCGGGGAGCCACCCAGTACCCCGCTAACTCTTCGGATTCCGCCCTCCCGAGCGGCACCGCCCGCACCGGCACCGAGGCGGGATGGAAGTGGGTTTTGGGATGCAGGAGGGGGGGAAGAGTCCCTCAACCCCGGGGGCGCGGGTCCCGAGCCCCCCTACCATGGAGAGATAGACGTAGGAAGCGTGCAGCTCCATGTTGGCCATGCGGTTGACAGCGGCTTCGCAGTCGTTGTGGTAGTTCTGGCGGATCTGGGAGTCCATGGCGGGACGGATGAATTCGGGAGCGGCCAGATGGACAGATGGACGGCCGGGATGGACAAAGGGCCGAGAGCAGCCGGTTCCGTTCAAGCACTGTTGAAGCGAGAACGCAGCTGTGGCCGCTCGACCCGCGGCAGGGGCTCTTATAGCCCGGCCCCAGTGGGCGGGCTGAAGGGGCAACCCTCCCCCTTCTCTCCCCTCCGGAAAGACCCGGTCGGGCGCGGTGGCCTTGGCCCTTGTCCCCGTTTGTCACACGGTCCCACAGACTCAGCATGACTGGGCAGGATCTCGATGGGGGTCCGACCCTACGTTGTGTCCCCCCGGGCGCGGGAGGGACTGCTGGGGGAGAGCCCCAGGTCCCTGCTGGGTTGGGGGGCACAGGGAGGCGGACGGGGGTTGGGGAGGAGCTGGGGGTGTGTCCTGCCAGGTCCTGAGGTGCCGATTGCCCGTTAATCGGAGTTTAATAGGTTATAGGGTGCGGAAGGAGCTGACTTAGCGCCGGGACCATAAAAGAAGAACTTGGCCCCGGGGAAGCGCTGACTCTGCGTTTCCACCGCTCTGGGACTGGGGCGAACTGGGGGAGACTGGTTGTTGGAACTGGGAGACCCACAGCGCTTCCCTTCCCATCCCTTGGACTGCCCGCAGGTCCAGGGGGGCCCGGCTCGGCTGGAGCTGCGACGAAATTCCGGGGGAGCAGCGGCCGCAGACTCTAATGGGAATCACCCCCTAAAGCCACCCCCAGAGTCCCTTTGGCGCTAGCTCCAGAGGCTGAGCTGTGGGAAGGATACGGCCGGAGGAGGGTCCAGATGTGCAACTCCCGCCCCAACCTGGAGGGCTAGGGGTACAGACCCTCCCCACATTTCCCCCCTCAGCCAGGGTCCCCAAACCCCGAGATGCTGAACAAAAGAGAGGAGGGGACGCCTCCAGCCACGTGCTAAAAGCGAAAGTGAAAGCGGCGCTGCCCTGCCCACCCCCCCACCCGCATTTCTTGTGTCCCCCCTCTTTCCCCACGCACATCCCGAGATCCCCGAGGGCTCCCCGAGGTTTTTGGGGGAGGTACGTGGACAGGGGACATGAACGACACGTCCATGAAGCATCGCGTTTGTCTTCTATTTCCATCGAAATTCCCGAGATACAAAAACCAAGGTACAAAAAAAGAGAAGAAAAAAACACTATGGAGAGAAGCAATGGGGGGGAAGGCAGAGCCCACCCATTTTTTGGGGGAGGGCGGGCTCCCCGTGACGTCACCCCCGAGAGCACCATGGGGGTTGGGGAGAGGGGGTCATTTCCTTCCCCATCCCGGCCTCGGAAACACGGGGGACCTCCAAAACCGGGAGGTTGAGGGGGTGTAAACGGGGGCTGTGGCCCCCCCCACCCTGAGAGCCTCCGCCCCGGGAGGGGGGTATTGCACCTGGGGGGGCCCTTTTTGGGGGGTGGGGACCCCCAATAAATACTCACCCTACAGCCATGGCTGTAACCCTCCCCCCTACCCCCCCCACCTCATTTTGGGGGGGGGGGGGGGGGTCACAGAGACACCCCACCCACCCCCATATCGGAGGGTGGAACCGCAGGATCCCCCCCCACCCAAAGCACCACAAGTCCTGGGATCAAACCAACGCCAGGAAGGCCCAGCACCGGGACTGGGGGCACAGAAAGGGAAGGGGCAGTTGTCCCCACCCCATTCAGACCCAACCCGCCCCCAAATCCCAGCTGTGGCCTCAAGATACTTATGGGAAGAGCTGGAGGGAGCCTTGGGGAAGGAGGGGAGAGTCTTCCCCAGCTCGACCACCACCCCAAAATCCAGGTGAGCGAGTCCTGTTGGTTAAAACCCCCCCGGCCCTGGAAGGCACTGGGTGTCAGCACCATCCCTGCCGGCAGGGCCAGTCCGGGGAGGGGTCCCGGGGGTGTGGGCGGACAAAATGCGGCCCCCCCGAGAGTCTATGACATCTTCCAGATGGTCAGCGAGGCCGTGAGGACGCCAGCAGCGAAGATGGTGATGGTCTGCCAGGTGGGGGTCCCAAAGTGGGATAAGAGCCCTTCCTGGGTGGGGGGGGGAAAGACACAGGAGGGGGAATGTCACCACGTTGTGGGGGCTCCCAAACCTCCCCCCAGAATAACCAGATTCAGAGGAGTTGGGAAACAGGGGACGGAAGGGAGGATTTGGGGTAAAATGGGATGTTGGAAAAGGGAAACTCCTAAACAGTGGCTCAGCCCCCTGAGGAATGGCAGGATTTGGGATACAAGGGGGTGTTAAGGAGGGGTCAGGGGCTTGGGCCCCTGAGGAATGGGGGGTTTGGAGCCTCACCCATCCACCCTGGGCCTGGATCCAGGCCAGCACATGCTCCTGGAGATACTCCATGGTCCAGCGCAGGATGGTCTGGACCAGCTCCGGCACCTTGGTGCAGAGAGCCTGGAGGGAACAGGGAGGGCTCAGAAGGGGTTAAGGGGGACCGGGAAGGCCTCTGAAGAGCTCCACACCCACCTTCAGCACCAGTTTGCAGGCAAAGTAGAACAGGGCAACCACACGACCCCAGTTGAAGGTGCCATCAGCAAACATCTCCTTGGCCACACGGAAAAACAGCTTTTTGGGGGCATCACACCCCACCTGCTCGATCATCCTGGGGCAGGGGACGGTGGGGATGGTCAGGGCAGGCTTGGGGACACCACGGACACCCCCAAAAAGTGGCAGCTGCCCACCTCTGCAGCTCCATGTTGCTGTCGAGCTCATCGCCAATGCGCCGCAGGCACTCGCTGAGACGTTTGGTGTCAGGGCTGCTGGGCTGGGGCTCACCCAGTTCAGCCACGCTCAGGGCCACAGCCTGGGGGTCCCCACAGCGCTCCACGCGGTCCCGCACGAACCTGGGACCCCCAGCACTCTGAGTACCTGCCATGTCCTGCCTGGCTCTGTGTGACACCATCCCCGTGTCCCACCTGGAGCCCGAGTCCTTCCCACCTGGAGCCCAGGTCCCCCCGTGTCCCAGCTGGACCGCAAGTTCCAGGACCCTCTCGAGTCCCCCCTGATGTAACACCTGCACCCCACGGGCCCCCCTGCACCCTGTGTCCTCTAAGTTGTCCCACGTTCCCCCCGCACAGTGCCCCTCCCCGCAGCCTGTGTCCCCCCTCCGTCCCCCTGCACAATGCCAGGTCTCCCAAGTTCTTAATCCCTGGCCCGCACCCTTTATTCCCCGGCATCCTCTCATGTCACCCAAGTCCTCTCCCAGTCCCAAGTTGTCCCCGCACCCTGCGCCGTACCAGTCGCCCCTTGTCCCTTCTCAGCCCCGCCCGTCCCCCCCTCCCCCCCCCCCCTTACTCACGCCCGCAGCAAGATCGCCCCTGTCTGCATGATCTGGTCCGAGGAGGCCCCTGCGGAGAGCGGGACGCTTACTGGAGAGAAACGGCCTCCAACCGGCCTCCGCCGCCGCCCTTCCCGGCCCGTATAGGCCGCGCGCCCCCGCGGGTCCCGCCAACCCCCCCACTCACCACCGCCCCCCGGGGGCGGGGCGGGCTCGCCGGCACCGCCCCCGGCCCCAGCCCCGGCCCCGGGATCATCGCCGCCGCCGCCGCCGCCGCCGCCCCCGCCCCGCTGGGCCGAAGCCGCCGCCGCCATCGCGCCCGAACCACGTGGTTCCCTCCGGCGTCACGTGAGGGCGGCGGGGGGGCGGGCCGTTCAGGGATCACGTGCTTTGACAGGGTATGCGTCTAGGTGGGCGTGGTCCCGCGCCGGCTCCGCCCCCCGACCCGTCACTCATTTCTCGGTCACGCCCTCCCTGCCGGCTTCAGCCCCGCCCCCGCAGTCCCCGGGTCCCCGGGGGTCACACCGGGGGTCACACAGGGGTCACACAGGGGGTCGCCCCGCGGTCCCGGGGGTCACCGCCCCCACTGTCCGTGGGGGCCCCGGGACGACGCCCCCGCGGTGCTTCCGCCGCCTCCTTATGGGGCCCCGAGGAGGCGCCGGACGGGGCGGGAGGAGCGGCCGCAGGTGCGCGGGGGGAACCGGGGTCCGGGAGGCGGTTCAGGCTTGGGGTGCGCTCTGAGTCAGTGTGTGTGTGAGCCCCGCGCAGACATGAGCCCCAAAAGCTGCCTCGGCTGCACCAAGTGCTTCCTCTTTCTCCTCAACCTCTTCTTCTTCGTGAGTGGGGCTGGGGGGGCAGGATTTGGGGCACGGGGGCAGAGGGGGTAGGTAAAACTTGGGACGGCAGGGGGGAGACGCGGGACATACAGCTTGAGGGGACTTGGGGAGATGGGGGAACCTGGGGCTGAGGGGACACAGGGGGCCCTGGGGGTGCAACAATCTCCCAGTGTTTCTGGCCACTGGAGGCCCCCATTCCCTGACTTGGGCTCCCCCCGGTCCCCACAGTTCCTGGGCATCCTCCTTCTCGCCTTCAGCTTTTGGATCCTCTTCGACCGGCAGAGCTTCGCCGCCGTGCTGGGTAAGGGACCCCCACAGTATGGGGTACCCCAAGACGTGTGGCACCCCGGGCTGAGAGGCTCCCTGATCCTCCCCACCGTGTCTCCCAGGGTCACCACTGGTCAGCCTGAGAGTCTGGTCTTATGGCTTCTCTGGGGTCGGCATCATCACGATGCTCCTGGGATTCCTGGGGTGCCTGGGGGCCCTCAAGGAGGTCAAGGTCATGCTGGGCCTGGTGAGCTGGGGAGCTGAGGGGGTCAGGAGGGGTCACGGACCTGGGAGGGGGCTGGGATAGCTGTGCTGCAACTTCCTGGGGTAACCGCGGGGCCACGTGGTGCCACCACATCCTGTGCCTGGGGAACAGCAGCAGGGAGCGGGGAGACCCCTCTGAGCTGTCCCCAGTGCCGGGGAGGGGCTGGGGAGGAGGTCTGGCTGACCCCCACCTTCCGTGTTTATCCCAAAAGTATTTTGGGCTCCTTCTGCTGCTCTTCGCTGCCCAGATAGCGGTGTCCATCATTGTCTACACGCAGCGTGCCACTGTGAGTGCAGGGGTGAACCTGGGGCTGAGGGGGAGACCCCGGGGTCGGAGGGGACCCTGGGGTCATGGGGCAATGCTGTGCTGATCCCCCTCCCCAGCTGGCTACGAAGGTGGCCACCTACGCAGCGGAGCTGATCCGGGGGTACCCAGCCCAGGGACCACCTGGGGACCCCCACGAGAGCTGGGATGCTGTCCAGCAGCAGGTGAGACCTACCCCAAAAGAACCCCAGAGCTACTCCACGGCCACCACACTGACACCCCTGCCCCACCCACAGCTCAGCTGCTGTGGCTGGAAAAGGCCTCAGGACTGGGACTACCACGATGACACCACCACAGACTGGGACAGGAACAGGGCCATTGCTTGCTCCTGCCTCAGGGCACCCAACAGCACCCAAAAGAACCCATGGATGCTCCCTCACGGCCGCTGTCCCATGGCTGCCCCCGAGGACATCTTCCCTAGGGTGAGGCACGGGGGAATCAGGAGGTCCTGGAGCTCTGTGAGAGGCTCCAAAGTGACCCCCAGTTGTCACCCCAGGGCTGCAAGGAGAGCGTCCAGACCTGGCTGGCTGGAAACCTGGTCACCATCGTGGGGGTTTGCATAGGCATCGGCCTGGGAGAGGTAGGGGGGATGCCCTGGGGCTGGGGGGCTGAGCTGGGGGTCCTGGGGGTGGTCGGAGGGCTGTGGGACCATAGGTTGGGTGGGCTGGGCAGCAGCCCGGGGGCCCAGGGACAGTTCAGCGGATGGTCCGTGGGGAGCCAGGGGGGTTGGTGGTGATTCAGGGTGGCCAGAAGGGTCCATGAGGGGTGTTCAGAGTGGTCGGGAAGAGGGTCAGGGATCCGAGGAGGTCTGGGAAGGCTGATCCTGCTCTCCACTCCTAGCTCTCCCTACTGATGCTGTCGATGTTCCTGGTCCGGAACCTGGACTCCAACTACGAGAAGCTGCTGCGGGGACTCTGAGGGGGCCAGGGTGGTGTGGGGGGAAGCGCGGAGGGCTTTGTCCTTCAATAAAAGCCATTGGGAAGCAGCGGAATCGAGAAGGGACCGGGACAGCGCGGCCCGCGTGGAGCGGCGTGCGCCACGCCCCCTTCCCTGCCCCTTCGCGTGGCCACGCCCCCTCTCCGCTGGGCGGGAACGGCTCGCGCGAGGCCCCGCCCCTTTCCTCCGCCGTGAGGCGATTCTCGGCCCCCCCCCCCCCACCGGTTCCCCTTCAGTCCCACGACGGTTCCGGGACCCCTTAGAAACCCCCGAGCCCCGGCTGTGCCCCGGGACACCGGCGACACCGGAGCACCACCGAACACGATGGCTGCAGAGGGTCCCTGCGCCCCAGGCGCTGTCATCCCTCTGCCAGGTGGGGGGACCATGAGAGAGCGGGCGGGGGGATGAGGCGACGGGCCCCTCCATAACCCATGTACCCCCCCCTCAGCCCCTGACGAGAGCGGCTGCTCGGACGAGTTTGCCCTGGACTGCACTTTCGCTGCCTGCGACCCCGAGCGAACAGGTAGCCAATCCCCCTGGGGCCACGGTGGCCACAGCCAAACTGCCCCGGGATGGTGACCACCGTGCCTGACCCCTTGGTCCGCCCCAGGGCTGGTGCAGCCGCAGCGGGTGGTCGAGTACGTGGCAGCGATGACGGGGCACAGTGGGCACGATGGGCGGCTGCAGGCGCTGCGGCAGGCGCTGGATCCTGCGGCCACAGGGACGGCACTGGACCGGATTCGTTTCCGCACAGCTATGGGCGCCTGGATCGCAGCGTGCCGGCAGGACGGGTCAGTGCCGAGAGATGGGGCAGCGCCTGGGGCTGGCTGGACCGGTCAGTAGTGCTGACCCATGGCTCTGTCCATGCAGAGCCGAGCAGCAGGACGTGGCGACTGGTGACACTGGATCAGTGCTGGAGGGTGGGTGTTGGAACAGGAAAAGGGAGTCGGGGTGGCTCCTATGGGGACACAAGCGCAGCCCACTGTGTCCCATCCCACAGAGGATGACGGACACGCGCTCCCAGCAGCCGCCCAGCTCCAGGGTGACAACATAGACATCACCACCCAGTAAGTGCCCACTGTGGGGACACCCTGCCATTCCTGGCTGTGCTCCCAGGAGCACTCTGGGACCAGTGGGACTCCCCAGCAGTGCCGAGGCCGCAGGGCTGCGGAGCCGTGCCCGGCAACTGGCAGCCCAGAACACCAAACTGCAGCGGGATGCTGAGCAGGCTGAGGAGCTCAATGCCCACCTGGCCGAGGAGATTGCACAGCTCCAGGCGCAGCTGCGAAGGTGCTCCCGAGGGCTTCCCGGGCATGGGGGCTGGGTCAGCATCCTGGGAATGCTGAAACGCTGTTCGCTCTCGGCAGCAGCCGGCAGGCACTGGAGCAGGCCAGGGTGGCCATCGAGGAGCTGGACGAAATTAAGGCAGTCGTGAAGGGGCTGGAGGAGGAGAACACCGAGCTCCGGCGGCAGGCACGGCACACGGTGAGAGGCTAAACAGAGGTGCCACATGGTGTCACATTTGGTGTCACATGGTGTCCCCTCATGGCCATGCCCTCCCCAGGAGAAGGAGCAGCACAGCCTGTGTTTGCGGGCCGAGGGTCTGCAGGAGGAGGTGAGCCTGGTACTGGGGGCTACCCCAGTGGGGCAGTGCCATGGGGAACCCCAGCCCTGTTTCACCCCTGGCAGAACCAGCGGCTCCTTGCTGAGGGCCAGGGACTGCGGGAGCAGATCCAGGCGCAGGCAGCCCGGATGTCCAGCCTGGAGGTGAGCGGTGGTACAGTGGCCATGGTGGGTGGTGCTGGGGGCTGTGTCACCCAGTGACGAGGAGTCCCTGTCCCCATCCTTCTGCCCAGGCCCAGGTCTGCCGTGACACAGCCCTGCTCTCTGCCCGGGACACAGCCCTTGCCCAGGTGAGAGCTGCCCAGTGACACTGCCACCACCTCAGCTGTCACGAGGGCCACCCCCAGCCCTCTCCCACGGCCCCTCATGTCCAGGCCCTGTCCCACAGGCAGGGCAGCGGGCACAGGAGCTAACAGCAGCACTGGAGGATTATGAGCGGGTAGTGCAGGTATGGCACATCTGACCAGAGCGTGAGCCCAGACAGTGGCCACAGAGCCCCTGGCCACAGCAAAGGCCCATGGTGGCCACCCTCTACGTGTGGGTCAAGGCCAGAGAGTGACAACTCCTTTCTCCCTTCAGGAATTGCGTCTGGAGACGACACAGCTGCGGCAGCAGCTGGGCCGGCTGCGTGACGCCTGGGCCATGTATGGGGGAACACATGCATGGGGGACATCCTCAGGACACTCCAGAGTCCTCAGCTCAGCATCCTCACCCTCCTCTCCCTCTCTCAGGCGCCCATGGTGCCCACGCAGCCAGCTGACCATCCAGGCTACGGCAGTGACAAGCCAGGTAAGGATGGGGTCAGGGGAGACCCTGCAGGGTGCCCTCAGCCACTGACCCAGACTTTCTGCCCAGGGAACAGGGGACAAGGAGGAGGAGGAGGACACGGAGACAGCGCTGTTTGGAGGAGGAGGCCTGGCGGGGAGCAGTGAGGAGGTGGCAGAGGCAGTGGCCCCACAGGCGCCGTTGTCACCATGGACACCGCTGTCACCGTGGGCTCTGGCGCTGCTGGTGCTGCTGGCCTTGCTCTACCTCCTGCCCCGCCAGTGGCCCCAGCCCCAGCTACGCTACCAGAGCCCCCCACCCCTCTGAGACCCTCCCCAGTAAAGACCAGTTGGGCACTGCTGTGTCCACCCCACTTCATACCAGTTCTCCCAAATGCTCGTCCCTGTCCACCCAGTTCTTCCCAGAGCAGGATCAGGCGCAGAGTCAGAGTCAGGGTGTCAACATCAGCTTTATGGGCACTGCAGGGGGCCAGGCTGGGCCCCCTCGTCTCTCAGTGGCTTCGGGAGATCCCGGTGTAGTCCCCCAGGGACTTCCAGCAGGGAACTGAGGGGTCCCCATCTCTCACCAGTGGCTCAAGCCAGCCTGGACAGAGACAGAAGGTGAGAATGTGATGATCCAGGGGCCTCTCCTGGCCCCCCTCAGGACATTCCCAGTGATCTCAGTATCCAGGAGCCCTCCCAGTACCTGTGTCTATCCCCAGGTATCACTCAGCCACTCAGGTCCCATCGTGCTCCATTGTCAGGGGTCCCTGTGAGGGCTAGGGAGGGGCTGAGGGGAGTGACCCCCCAGTGCTCCCAGTGTCCTCAGTCCTCCCAGTGACCCCAAGACAGCCACCAGTGCTCCCAGTGACACCGAGACAGCCAGCACCCATATTGTTCCCAGTGCCCCTAACACACACAGCACCCCCCATGCCCCCACCACCCCTGGTGCCCCCAGTAATGCTGTCCCCTCCAGTGTCCCCAGTGCCCTTCAGTGTCCCCACCTGGCCACAGGGTCTCCTCCACAGCACCCAGGCCGCTGCTGCCAGGCCCAGGGCTCCCCCAACTCCCCCCAGCAGCACCAGCCCATGTCCAGCAGGGCTGGGGGGTCCCTGCCTGGCCCCCAAGGTCCCCTCGTGCCGCACTCCTGGGCTGGTCAGCGCCGGGCCTGGGGGGACACGGGGGTCAGCAGCTGCCCTGGGGGTGTTACAGAGGTCTTTTGAGGGTCCCGGGGGCATACCTGGGTGGCAGCGCAAGCGGGCACAGCCAGGGAAGTGAGGGGGTCTCCCTTGCAGCCCCCCCAGGTGCTGCGCCAGGGTCTCCAGTAGCTGCGACACATTCACCATCTCCAGCCGGACACAGCCCTGGGGATCCTGGGGGGATGTCACACGAGCCCCCCCAGGGGACCCCAGACACCTTCTGAACCAGCCTGGGAAACTCCGGAAATGCCCCAGAGCTCCCGCATCCCCCCCAAGACTCCCAAGAGTTACCCTGGACACCTCAGGGTACCCCCAGACCCCTGTGGAGTCCCCAGAGTCCCCACACTCACCTTGGCCCTCCCCAGGACCACCCTGTAACTGCCCACCCAGAGCCTACCACTCCCCCCTCCCCCTTCCAGGACCCCCAGCCCCCTCAGAGCCTCCCCAGGGACCCCCACCCACCTGGATGTGGCACTCGGCCACAAAGTGGAGCTGAGCTAGGAGCGTCCTGAGCAGAGGTGCCAAATCCTTCCCTGCCACCCCCAACATTTGCTGCAGAGCCAGCGCCCCAAAGTGAAGCCCCCAGAGATCAGAGCAACCACTGTCCTGGGGGTGCCGGGAGAATTCAGGATTTGGGGGGACACAGGTCAGGGGTCAGAGGTGTCAGGGTGTGAAGGAAGAGGGGGGGGTTTGGGGGGCACATGTGGGATTTGGGGGGTTCTCGCTCACCGGCTCCAGGTTGCTGGGCATTGCCACGGGGTAGTCAAGGAGCAGCCAAGGGGTCTGTGGGAGGAGTCAGGGGTTCCCCAAAAACAGCCCAGAGGGCTGAGAGGGGCGCTCAGGGGGTCCCCAATGACCCTTTAGTGTGAAGGGGTGCAGCCAGGGGGTTTTCGGAACACAGGATGGGGCCTTCCCTGAGGAATGAGGGGTTTTGGGGGGTGGGGGGTGCCAGGGGAATCCTTTGGGTCTAGGGGGATTCTGTGAGGTCCCATGAGGGTCCCGCAGGTCAGGGGGTGTACCAGGGTG
The DNA here is from genome assembly GCF_963662255.1 of Cinclus cinclus. Taxonomy (NCBI): domain Eukaryota; kingdom Metazoa; phylum Chordata; class Aves; order Passeriformes; family Cinclidae; genus Cinclus; species Cinclus cinclus. The sequence goes on from NC_085083.1 coordinate 83,889, forward strand.
CACGGGAGGGTGTCCTGCAGGCAGGGGTCTCACCAGGTTGTTCAGGTGGGTGCTGAAGGTGCTGCTGACGGGGTTAAAGCCGAAGGAGCAGCAGCTGCTGGGGATGGGCACGGCCAGGAGGAGCAGGAGCGGCACCTGGGGGGCACCGGGGGGCCTCTGGGCATCCCAAGGGGTTCTCACAGGGGTCCCAGAGGGGCGCAGGTCAAAATGCGAGGGGGGGCTGTCCCCACTTACCAAAGCAGAGCTGGAGGGAGGCAAGTCCATGGCGGTGCCGAGCTGGGGGGACACACGGGGACCCCCGCGACCCGCCCCGGGACCCCTCGGGCCGCGGCGGAGCCGCCGCCGAAAGCGAAAGTGGGACCGAGTCGGGAGGGGGCCCAGGAAACCCGAGGGGGCAGCGGGACGTCCCGAGCCTCCCCCTCCGTCCCTGCGGACTCCCGGCCGCCCCTTCCTCACCCCGGGCACTGCCTCCCGAAGCCCACGGGGGCTCCGCCGCTCGGGAGCCCCCGCCCGGCCCCGCAGAGCTCTGGGTGCGTCTGCCCCGAGCGAGGGAGAGGGGCCCGCGCGTCCGGGCACGTGCGGGGGCGGGGCACCCCCAAAATATCCCCCCCCACCACTCCAGCCCGAGATCCCCCGGGCCCTTCCCCACAAACAGAGACATGAAAGCGGCTGCGGCTCGGAGCGCTTTATTGGGGTGGGAGTCGCGGGGCTGGGGGCACAGAGTGAGGTCTGAAATCCCCGCAGGTTTGATGGGTTCTGGGGGGGCGTCTCACGGACCGCCCCCCGTCAGCCAAAGGCAGTGGGGGCGAGTGCAGCGCAGTTCCAGCTCCCGCTCGGCGCCGAGGGGGGGATCCTGCCCCGGACCCCCCAGGACTCCCACCGGGACCCCCCAAACGCGGGAGACGCTCACGGCAGAGCTCCAGTTACAATCCTGGGCAGGCGGCCACAAGAAGGGACTGCTGGGGTGATGTCACCCCTCACCTCAAATCCCCACCGCAGCAGCCGTCCCATGGCTTGGGACCCCCAAAACGTCACAGCGATCCTCCCAGTGTCACTACCCACCCTCGTCATGTCCCCACATCCCGTAATCCCCCCGCCATTTCCCCCATTGCCCCTCCACTCACCGCGTCCCCCCCGCAGATCCAGAGCCCGTCCGGGTGCTGTCGCGCCAGGTGAGATCCGGACCCCCGGGAATTCCCGGGAAGCAGCGTCAGGGCACCCCCCGGGAGCCCCGCGGCCACCAGAGCCTGGGGACACAGGGGAAGGGGGGGGGGGAGTGTCACCGAGGGGGTGGTCCTGGGGTGAGGGGAGGGGACACGGGGTGTCCTGGAGGGTTTCAGGGGGCACATGGGGGATTCTGGGGATCGCGGGGGGGGGGCCATATAGGGGTTTATGGGAGGTCCCGGTGGGTTGCAGTGGAGAGGTGACACAGGGGGTGACCCGGGGGTTCCTGGGGTGGTCACAGGTGTCACCCGGGGGGGGCAGCGGGGGGCGGGGGGTCCCGCGGTTCCGCACCTTCCGTAGCCGCTGTGCGGCAAGGACGCCGCCAGGGGGCGCCACTACCACGACGCAGTTTCCGAGCGCGAGCGCCGGGAGGAGCAGCTGCAGCGCCAGGGGGCGGGGCCAGCCCCAGGCCACGCCCAGCACTCCGAGGGGCCGCCGCGTCACCAGGGCCCGGCCCCCGGGCACCTCCTGCAGCGGGATTGGACACGCCCCACTCAGAGGCCACGCCCAGTCGCCGAACACCCACCCTTTTTTCTGCCCCGCCCTCCCCCCGGCCCCACCCCATAGCCCTGCCCACCTGCACGGCCCCGCCCACGCGCTCCACGCGCGCCGCCCAGCGCAGCAGCGCCCTCTGCAGGCTCTCGTCGGTGTCGCCGATGTCTCCGTCCTTGGGGGTCCCGTGTGCCCCGTCCAGCACGGCCGACGCCCCCCGCAACACCCGGGCCCGCGACTCCCCCGGCAGCCGCCCCCACCTGCGGGAGTCGGGGGCGTTGGGGACCGGACACCCCCCTCCCCCCCACCAAGGGGTTTCATCGTCGGGGATACCTCTAGAGGGGCCAACCCCCCACACTCCCATCACTCACCACAGGGCAGCCCCGCGGGCGGCAGCCACGGCCTGAGCCAGCTCGGGATCGCCGGGGTCATCCACAGTCACCAGGGGGCTGGGACAGTGACAGGAGACAAGGGGTCAGAGAGCATTGCTGTGGGAGGGACACCGGGGCACACCGGGACCCCTTGGAGAGGAAGTATTGGGGTCCTGAGGGAGACACAGGACCCTCTGGGGGGACAGGATGGGGTTGGGACCACCCGGAGGGGGAAGAAGGGGGTCCTGGGGGTGTTAAACTAGGGTTCCAGTGGAGTCCTGGTCTTGGAGCTTTTGTCCTTGAACCCCCTAATTTGGAGTCTCCATCCTGGGGAGGGGTCCCTGTCCCATCAGGGGGTACCTGAGTGGCTCATCCACCTTGAGGGGCTGTTCCCAGGGGGGACACCCGAACTCTCGCAGCGCCTGGAGGGAGTGAGGGGTGGAAGAGCCCATCTATAATGGCACAGGAACCCCCACCCTGGGGACCCCCAAAACCCACCCCACTCCTCTCTAAACCACTTGGGATGCATCCCAGAAGACCTCCACTTCCTTCCAGCTACTCCAGGCCTCCCCCAGACCCCCCAGACCCATCCCAAACCACCCAGGACTCCCACCAGAGCGGGATCTCTTGGGATCCCCCACCTCATCCAGGTCAGCGTCTGCAGCCCCCCCGGCACAGCCCCCGCTGGGGTCCAACAGGTCCAGAGCATTGAGCCACACCAGCCCCTGGGGCAGCCTAGAGAGGGTTCAGCACTCAGTGCCCAGTGGTCACTCCTGGGCACAGGGGTCTGGGGGCTGACGGTCACCTGTCCGCCGTATCCAAGGCCACAGTGATGTCCTGGGCCCAGACGGCAGCAGCCGCAGTTTGGGGCAGCGCCGAGGCCACAGCCACAGCCTCAGTGGGGCCACGCACGGGCAGCAGCACCAGCAGTGGCCCCGGGGCCTGGCGGGGCAGGGGACACTCAGAGGATCCCTGAAAGGTGCCCCTGGGCACCCCCCATCACCCCAGCTTGCCCAGGGGCACCCACCGGCTCCCGCAGACAGCGCGAGGTCGGGGCCACCCCCGAGATCAGCGTGGGGGGGTAGAAACGATGCCCCCTCTCCAGCAGTGGCGGCAGTGGAACCTGGAAAACCTGGACAGAAAAAATCAAGGATCCAAATGAGTTGGGACCCCTCAAAATACCACCCAGGGCATTCCCAAACGGCCCCCGGGGTACACTTAAAAGCCCCCACAGCTGGTCCCAACTTCCAGGAACCCCCAAATTTCTCCCCAGGAGACACCTCAGCCTCTTCCCCAGGGAACCCCAGTGTCCAGGAACTCTCAAAATCGACCCCAACATCTGGAAACCCTTGAACACCACGTCCCCCTCCCCACCCTCCCAACCCCTTTGTGTCACTCCAATGTCCCCAAAGCCGTCCCACCCCTGGCCCCCTTTCTGTACCCCCTCACCTGAGCCCCCTCCTCCTGCGCCTCCTGCACCACCTCCTCAGGTGGGAGGATCTTGGGGGGCAGTGGCCCCACCTCTGTTTTGGGGTCCATGGGGTCCCCAAGCCGCAATAACCCGAGCCGGGCCCGGAGCCGCCGCTCCAGTGCTGCTACCACCGTGTCCTGAGCCAGCACTATGCACCCCCACCACGGGAACTGGGGACACAAAGCAGGGACATCAGGGGACACTACAGGGACTCCCCTGAAAAACTCACAAACAACCCCCCCAAAAAAAAGCAAAAATCTCCTCAGCATCCCCCAAACAACCACCCTGAAACCCCTCCAAAAATCCCTGAAAACCCCCTGAAACCTCCTCAAAAGGCCCCCAAAAAAATCCCCTGAGAAACCCCCAGCACCCCCCAAAGAAAAACCCTGAAACCTCCCCCCCCCAAAAAAATTTTAAAAGCCTCCCCAAAACCCCCCTGGGACCCCCCAAACCCCACCAGTGCCAGGGGGGTGGCAGTGGTGGCAGCGATGGCGGCAGCTGCGCTGTCCAGGTCGGCTGAGTCGAGGACGATGACAACGACACGGCCCCCCCGGGGTCCCCCCAGGTGCGGCCCCCGGCATGGGGATCCCCAAACCAGGGCCTGCAGCTCCTCCTGGGGAACAGGGGACAGTGTGTGGGGACACACCCAGGGTCCCCCGAGTTGATGGAGGTGGGGGGTGCAGCGCCGGCCCCCACGCCGTTGTTGTCACCTCCCATTGTTGTGACACTGCCCTACCTGGGGGGCTCCGAGGAAGGTGACAGAGGTGACCTCGGGGTGGGCACGCAGGGCCTGGCACAGCCCCGGGGGTCCCGCCAGGACATTGAGGACTCCAGGGGGCAGCGCTGCCCCCTCCCCACTGAGCTCCCCCAGCAGCAGCAGCGGCGGAGCCGCAGCCGGAGGGGACAGGACCAGAGCCGTGTTCCCTGTGGAGACACCCCAAAACTGCTGAGACCCCCCCCACACGGGGACATCGGGACACCCAAAACTTCTGGGACCCCCAACATGGACATTGGGGAGCCCCCCCCACCTGGATCAACCTTTGTCCCTTGTTCCCCGGATGGCAATGGTCCCCAATGTCTCCAACTGTGCCCTCCACTCCACTCACCCATGGCCAGGAGAGGCCCCAATTTCCAGAGCAACGCCGGCAGCGAGCAGGGACCCACCAGGACAACGGCCACCACCCCTGGGGGGACACACGGGGGGTCAGGGGACATTGGGAGGGGTCAGGGGACACTGTGGGGACAGGGGCCACTCACCCAGAGGGGTCCAGCCCTCCAGGCCAGGGGGGCCAAGCTGAGCGCCCCCCGCGGGGACGCGGAGCAGCCGCAGCCCCAAGTCCAGGTCAGCTCCAAGAGTCCGGCAGAGTGGCCGCCCCCCGGCCAGGGTCAGCAGGGCCCCCATTGTCCTCCTGCTGTCACCGTCCAGTGTGGAAGCCAGCCTGAGGGGCACCGGGGACACAGGGGGTCAAGGCAGACAATGAGGGGACGCAGAGGGGACATCAGGGATGGGGGAACATGGGGAGGGCGCAGGGGGAGCTCAGAGGGATCTGGGGTCACTCGGGGTCACCCAGGGTCACTCGGGGACACACGGGTTCACACTGCCACAGGAGACTGAGGGAACAGGGAAAGGTCAAAGGTGACCTGAGGGGTGCAGAGAAGGTCACCAGGGGTCACGGGGTGACTCACCAGGCCAGGCGCTGTCCCCGCTGGGGCCCCCCCAGCCCCGCCCAGGCCTTGGCTGCTGCCGCCGCCGCCGCCACAGCCATGGCCAGGTCCGAACTCTCCCCAGCTGGCACCACAGCCACCGTCCGGCCTGGACAGACAGAGTGTGACAGAGGCAAGCCACTGAGTCCAAAACCTGACCCCAATCCCTGACCCCTGCCCCTGGCCCTGGTCTGCACCAGCGACTCCAAATCTATGACCTTGACCCTTAAGCCCCAATCCTACCCCTGTCCCTGACCCCAGTCCCTGTTCCCCTCCCTGTCCCCTCCCCATACCGGTAGTGGCCTCCTGGCATTCCAGGCTCATCCGTCCTGGTGGCTTCAGCCATGTTCCGTCCACAAAGTGTCCGAGGCTGCGGCCATGGGATTCCAGCCATGCCTGGGGGTGGATGAGGGACACCCCTGGGACCCCCTAGCCCCAGCAAACCTCCCTCCACTTCCCCAAATGACCTTGGCGCCATGGGGGGAACTTTGACCCCGACACACTCCAAGGGACCCTGGGCTCTGCCCATGATTCCTCCAGTCCCAGGAACCCCCCAGGACACCCCAGTGTCTCCCCTCAGTGGCCTTCAGTGTCCCCACAGTGCCACCCAGGACACCCCCATCCTCACGGGACCCCCAAAACTTACCCCGATTCTCCCCAGATGCTTCTCCCAGCCCCATTATTTTCCTCGGTGGTTTCCTGGTTTCCTCCAGACCCCTTCCCAGTTCCTCAGGAGACTCCCCAGAGCCCCTCAAGAACCGCCCGAGACTGTAAGAAGTCCCCCAGGACCCCCAGAGCTCACCCAGGACCCCCAGGGGGACGCTCAGATCTCACATTACCTCTCCCGGGTTGATCACGCCGGGGATCGGCCCCTCCTCCATCGTGGCGAAGATTTTGGGGACCGACGAAGCGCCGAGGGCCGCCAGAGATGCCATCGCCGCCGAGGGGCCACCGAGACGGGGCGGGGTTGGACGGAGAGGCCCTGGGGCACCACCGAGACGGGACGGGGTTGGACAGAGCGGCCCTGAGAAACCACTGATGTGGGGCGGGATGGGGAAGAACGGCCGAAGGTCACCCCCGGGGCCGAAGCGGACTGGAGAGAACGGCCCTGAATGACCATCGAGACGGGGAGGAATCGGCCAGAGCGGAATCCTTCCAGGGACCACCGAGACGGGGAAGAAGCAGCCAGAGCGTCCCCCCGTAACCACGGAGACGGGGCCCCGCCGGAAGGGGAAGTGACGCGTCAAAGAAGCGGCGGCCGCGGTAAGTGCGGCCTGTGGGTAGTCCGTGGGCATTCTGGGGGCACGAGAGGTTCCCAGGGTGGTCCCGGCGGTTTTGGGGGTCCCGAGGGGTTCTCAGGGGGCCCTGGCGGCCTCGGTCCATGCTGGGTCTGGAGTCGTGGTGTTCCCCCCCCCGGCTCCTCCATTATGTCGATCCCTCAGGCCATGGCGGACCCTTCGCTGCTCTCGGCCGAGCTGGAGGCGGACGAGGAGGCGGCGCTGCGGCGGCTGTTGCTGCAGGTGGGTCTCGGGAGGTCCCGGTCCCAGTTCTAGTCCTGATCCCGGTTCCGATTCTGAAGCTCCCCTCTCATTCCCGTAGGTGACCCCGGACCGCGAGGAGGCCCCGCGGCCCTGCCTCGCCCGCGCGGTCACCCCGCAACCGGGTAAGGGGGTGGATTCAGAGGATCTGGGGGAGGGTTCAGGGAGTCCCCGCCGCCCCCTGCCCCCCCCAACCCCGTGTCCCCCCCAGGGCTGTGCGTGAAGACCCGCGCGGGGGGGGACAAAGTGTTCGTCAATGTTTGTCACTCGCCCGAGGTGCCGCCGCCCCCCCCCGTGTCCCCCCCGGGCCTCCAGAGGCTCCTGCGGGAGCCCCCCGGCCCCGACGGCGGCTTCCGGATTCCGATGAGCCTCGGGGAGCCCCACGCCGAGCTCGACCGAGGTCAGAGACCCCCCGAGATTGTCCCCACCTCCCCCCTTTTCCGAGCAACCCCGTGACCACCAAATTCTCCCTGAATCTTCTCAAATCCTATAGGGGGTCGGGGCTGCACTGCCTACGATGTGGTGGTGAATTCGGGCTTTTTCCGGACGCTCCAGGTGAGGGTTGGGATGGGGACATTTGGGTCTCGGGGGAATTTGGGGGGCTCTGACAGTCCTGCCCCCCCCCCCCCCCAGGCTGATCCTTTGTACCTCGAGTTTTTCTTGACCGTGGCCATGGAGGGGCTGTCGGAGAAGTACGGGGTGGAATTGGAGCTCACTGGTGAGTCTGGAGGGCAGCTGGGAGGGTTCAGATGGGGCTGGGGGGTGCCTAACCCCCCCCCCCCCCCCCGCCCACATGACCCCCCCATAACCCCTCCAGGCTGGCGGGTACTGCGGAATCGGAAATTCCTGGGCTCCATCTCAGCCCAAAACATCCGGGCCCGGCCCCGGCCCCACATCCAGGAGCTCCCAGGGTGAGTGGGGACCCCCCAGGGGCCCCTCACCAAAAATCCTGAGGCTCTCCCAGCCTGACCTGTGCCCCTCCACAGCCCCCCAGACCCCCCTCAGTTCGTGGTGGTGGCTGAGCCCTCAGCCCAGGACCCGCAGGTGCTGCAGGCCCGCGTCCACCTGCCCCATGTGGTGAGTGGGGAAAACTAGGAGATGCTGGAGTTGAGTTACGGGGTTCCTCTGATTCCACGTGCAGTCTGGGGGGATTGGGGGGGGGGGGGGGGGCGTTGGGAGGCTCAGGGAGCAGTGGGGGAGGGGAAGGGGGGGAGTCCCATTATCCTGGAAGGACCCTGGGGACTGTGGTAGGAGGGGTTTCCATGATCCAAACAGAGGGTGATGGTGATGTGGGCGTGTCCTGACCGTGGTCCCGCCCTTTTCGGCCCCACCCAGGAGGGGGCGGAGTCTCTCTGGCTGGGGTTGAGTGACGAGAGGCTGCTGCTGGTCCGCCCGCCACCAGGGAGCGCTGCTGCGGAGCGTGGGGCGTGTCCTCCCGCCCGCGAGGGGGCGCTGCTGGAGCTGGGGCTGCCCCTCCCCGCCGACCCCGCGCGGTGCCGCGCGCGCTTCCACCGCCGGTCCAAGGTAACCATGGCAACCTCCGGGTGGGACACGCTCCCTTCTTGCCGTTGGACACGCCCCCCGCTGAGCGCTTGGCGCCCCCTATAGGTTCTCACCGTGACGATGCCGCTGCGGGCGTGAGGGATGTGTGACCCCTCCCCCACGACAGGACCCCCGAGAGCTCTCAGGGTTGCTCTGGACCCTCCCCAGGATCGTCCCGGACCCTCCCGAGTACCCCAGCTTGGGCTCGTTCTGGACTTCCCCTCAGGGACCCCCTTCAGGACCCTCTGACCCCTTCGGGGCTCCATCAGAACCCTCCTGGACCCCCCCCCCCCCCCCCCACACACACACATCAGGATCGCCATGGACTTCTCCTTGGGGATCCCCCTCAAGATCCTCAGACCTCTTTGGGGCCCTTGTCAAGACAGTGCTGAACGCCCCATGACCACCCAGGGATTCTCCTTAGCACCCCCTGATCACCTCCAGGATTGTCCGGGAACCCCCCCCGAGACCTTCCTGTTCCCCCTCAAGCCCCTCCTGGCCCCCCTTCCCACCCTGCGCATTCTCTCAGCTCCACCCCCTCCCACCTCCTTTTTTTATACGAAACCCCCCAATAAAAGTTAAACCCAAAGCACACTGTGTGATTGGCTGAGGCCCCCCCGGGACGGCTCAGCCCAGGCAGGGGGGGATTGAGGGGGATTTAGGGCTGAGCCGGGACCGGGGGGGCCTGGGGGGACTTCCCAGAGCTTCCCAGGAAGAGCTGAGACACTCGAGGAGCCACCGGAGGGGTCAGGGGGCTGCGGGGAGGGAGGGGGGACACCCCCAGCTGACCCCTGGGTGTCCCCCGGGTGTCCCTGAGGGGGGTCAGAGGTGTCTGGGGGAGGGATTCATGGTGGTCCCTTGGGTCATGCTGCCCTGAGCCACCATGGAATTCAACAAGGAGGAATTCCGGCGCCAGGTGGGGGCTGGGCTGGGCCGCCTGCACAGGTGAGACTCCAGATTTGGGGGCACAGGGACACGGCGGGGGGGTGGTCCTGGGACTCTGGGAGTGCTGGGTTGGGACTGGGGGCGTTTGTGGCCTTGTCACTCCTCTTGGATGGGAGTGAAAGCCCGGGGGGGATCTTGGTCAGGTCATTAAGGGGAGGGGGTGGCTTTTGTGGAGGTTTTGGGTGTCCTGCACATATGTGTCCCCCCCCAAGCCCACGCGTGTCTGCGCCACGCGTGTCCCCGTCCCTGTCCTCGTCCCCTCCCCGGCACCGCCACCACGGGGGATTTAGAGCCTTTAATCTGCTGCCACCGCCGCTGCGGGGGGGGACACAGGGGGACCTGGGGACACGGCGGGGGGGAAAAGGACGGGAGGACATTGGGGGGGAGGCGGGACTGGGGTGACCAGAGGCCCCCGCTGACCTCTACAGGTTCCTGGAGCGGCGCCAGGATGACCCCGAGAGCCTGGAGCTGAGCTCAGCAGGGGCGACCCCGACGCCTCCACGCCCCCCCGTGCTGGACTGCACGTTCTGCGGGCTGCCCCGGCGCTACGGGATCGCCATCCTGTGCGGGATCGGCTTCTGCATCAGCTTCGGCATTCGCTGCAACCTGGGCGTGGCCGTGGTCAGCATGGTCAACCCCAGCCATGGACAGGTACAGGGGCTGCAAGGTCAGGCGTGGGGGCAGCAGGGTCAGCAGGGACAGCTGTGGGGGCAGTGGGGTCAGTGGGGACAGGTACAGGGTCAGCGGGTTCAGGTATGGGATCAGTGGGGGTGGGACAGGTATGGGGTCAGCGGGGTCAATCCTCTCCACGGACAGGGGACCATATGGGATTAATGGGGTCCAGATACAGGGTCTGGGCAGGTAAAGGAGCAGCAGGGTCTGGGGACAGGTGTGTGGTCACTGGGGAGACACAGCTCTGGAATGTCTGCAGAACAGACACACGCACACAGGTGTGAGGATCACCTGGACAGGGCGTGTCCCTCCACCTCACTGACCCCCCTCCCCACCCTCCCCCCAGCACGCCCAGTTCAACTGGGACCCTGAGACTGTGGGGATGATCCATGGCTCCTTCTTCTGGGGCTACATCGTCACCCAGATCCCCGGCGGCTTCATCGCCCAGAAATTCGCTGCTAACAGGTCGGTGGTGGCCCTGAAGCAGGGGGTGGTGGCCCTGGGGGGGGGGGGGTGGCGCCCGTCACCCCCGTGTCCCCCTCGCAGGGTGTTCGGGCTGGCCATTGTGTCCACCTCGGTGCTGAACATGTTGATCCCATCGGCCGCGCGCACCCACGTTGGCTGCGTCATCGCCGTGCGCGTTATGCAGGGGCTGGTCGAGGTCAGGCCGGGCCGGCTTTGGGCGTTTGAGTAGGGTTATCTGGAAAGTTTTTGTGTTTTGGGTCGGTTTTGGGGGCCTGTAGAATGGAGCTGGAGTGGTTTTGGGGGGGTATTCAGAAGTCTTTGGGGGTGGTTTTGGGATATTTCATGTTAATTTCAGCTTGTTTTGGGATGGTATTGTGTATTTTTTGGTGGGTTTGCGATATTTTGGGGTGTTTGGGGGTGTTTTTGGGGTGGGTTTTGATGTGTAACCGGTGAGCTTGGGGTGTGGCCATTCTCATACTTCCACTGGCCAGGACGCGGCTGAGGGGGCGTGCCGGGGTTGGGTGTGTCCCTTGGAGGCCCGTGGGCGTGGCCAGCAGAGCGTGGCCTAGGTAGGCGCCCTTTCTGACCCCGCCCTGTCTCGGCAGGGTGTGACCTACCCCGCCTGTCACGGCATCTGGAGCAAGTGGGCTCCACCCCTGGAGCGGAGCCGCCTGGCCACCACAGCCTTCTGCGGTACCGGGGCTACCGGGGGGGGGCTGGGGGTCCACCATGGCCGTAGGGGGAACTGGGGGTGTGCGCGACAGGGAGTGGGAGTGGGATCCCAGGGCTTGCAGCAGGCTGCGGGGATGGGTGGGGGCGGTCCTGGGGTGTCCCCGGGAGTCCAGGGGTGTCACTGCTGTCCCCCCCCGGCAGGCTCATACGCAGGGGCGGTGGTGGCCATGCCGCTGGCCGGGGTCCTGGTGCAGTACACGGGCTGGAGCTCGGTGTTCTACGTCTATGGTGAGACCCCCGCCCCCCCCCCCCCCCCGGGACCCCCTGAGCTCCCTTAATTCCCGCCATGACCCCAGATCCCCACCAGACCCCTTCAGTGACCCCTCCCAGTGATCCCAGTGCCCTCCCCCCAGGCAGTTTCGGGGTGTTCTGGTACCTGTTCTGGGTGCTGGTGTCGTACGAGAGCCCTGCCCAGCACCCCACCATCTCCCCTGAGGAGCGCAAATACATCGAGGAGAGCATCGGCGAGAGCGTGGGCAGCAACCCGCTGCTGGTCAGACTGGGAGCACTGGGACGGGCACTGGGGGGTCACTGGGAGGCACTGGGGGGATCAGTGGGTGTCGCCAGCATTTGGGAAGAGGTCACAGGCAGCCAAAGGTCATCGGGGGGGTCACAGAAGGGTCACCATGGCCACTAAAAGGTCACTGTGGCCACCATACTTGGGGCCATAAACGAGGTGTAGGTGGGAACTGGGGCCAAGCCCGGGCTAGGGTTGGCATGGGGGGGGGTCACTCCTGCTGGCCAGCCGGTCAGTGGCCCACTCCCTGTCCACAGCTGGCCACGCCCTGGCGCCACTTCTTCACCTCGATGCCCGTCTATGCCATCATCGTGGCCAATTTCTGCCGCAGCTGGACCTTCTACCTGCTGCTCATCAGCCAGCCCGCCTACTTTGAGGAGGTCTTTGGATTTGAGATCAGCAAGGTCGGGCCCCAAAAATCTCACAAAACACCCCAAAAACCCCCAAACCCTCCAAAAATCCCACAAAACATTCCCGAAAGCTCCACAGGAAACCCATCCCAATTTAAAAAGTCCCCCAAACCCCAACCCCGCACAGGTGGGGCTGCTGTCGGCGCTGCCACACCTGGTGATGACCATCGTGGTGCCCATCGGCGGCCAGATCGCTGATTTCCTGCGCTCCCGCGGGCTCATGTCCACCACCAACGTCCGCAAGATGATGAACTGCGGCGGTCAGCGAGTGGACAGCGGGGACATGGGGGGGACGCGTGGGGACAGCGGGTGACAATGTACCCACCCCGCAGGGTTCGGCATGGAGGCCACGCTGCTCCTGGTGGTGGGCTACTCGCACTCGCGGGCAGTGGCCATCTCCTTCCTGGTGCTGGCCGTAGGCTTCAGTGGCTTCGCCATCTCTGGTGGGGACAGGGGACAGTGGGGTGCGGGGATGGGGACAGCGGGGGACGGGTGTGTGACACACCTCTGCCACCTGGCAGGGTTCAACGTGAACCACCTGGACATCGCGCCGCGCTACGCCAGCGTGCTCATGGGGCTGTCCAACGGCGTGGGGACACTGTCCGGCATGGTGTGTCCGCTCATCGTGGGGGCACTGACCCGCCACAAGGTGAGGGGACAGTGGAAGGGGGGACATGAGGGGGCTGGGGACAGCACGAGTCAGGCAGGGACAGTGGGACAGTGTGGGGACAATGGCACACGGGAGGACACAGTGGGACTGGGGGGGGAATCAATGGGACTGGTGGGGGGGACACACGAATTTTGGGGGTCGCACTGGCCCCCTGTCACTCACTGTATGTTTGGCCCCGCCCACTTGCTTTGGCCCCCCCTACTTTCCATTGACCGCGCCCCTTGTTTTCCCGCTCCTCCCTTGGCCACGCCCTCCCGTTTCCCCGCGCTCTCCATTGGCCGCGCCCCGTTCCCATTCATGCTGTCTTGGTCACGCCCCCCGGACGCGCTGATTGGCCGGCGCGGGGCGGGCGGCGGGCGCTGATTGGCGCAGACGCGGGAGGAGTGGCAGTGGGTGTTCCTGATCGCCGCTCTCGTGCACTACGCGGGCGTGGCCTTCTACGGCGCCTTCGCCTCGGGGGAGCCGCAGCCGTGGGCGGAGCCGCCGCGGGAGGAGGCGGAGCCGCTGGCACCGGGAGGCCTGGGCAGCGACGAAGAGGAGGAGGAGGAAGGGGAGGAAGAAGGAGTAGGAGGAGTCGGCGGGGGAGGACCCCCGGGAGGGCCCCCCGCGAGTTACGGGGCCACCGGCACCACCCCGGCCCCCGGGACCCCCCATGGGTGACGCTGGACACACGCAGGGATGTGCTCCAAATAACCACACACTCCCCCGAAGACCTCCAAGGACCCACCGGGGAGCCCCCGCCCTCCTCCCGCGCCCCCCAAGACCCCCAAAAGCCGGGCTATCCTCTCCGTTGTACATATATAAATACAAGGAGCGGCCGCTGAAAAGTGTGGAGTGCTGTACTGGGGGGAGCACTGGGAGGTCCGGGAACGGGTCCTACACGTGCTGGAGAGGCAGAAGGGAGGTACTGGAGGGGTCTCTGGGGACACGGAGAGTTTTCTCCACTTCCGCCCTCAATGGCTCCTCCTAGCGCGGCTTCGCGCCCTCTTGGTGGTATGACGTTACTTCCGCCCCTGCAGTGGCCCCGCCGCCGGAAGTGTCGACCCCGCGGCTCGCGGGGGTGCGGCCTCTTTGCGAGCGGGCGGCGGCCATGGCGGAGCCGCGGGTGCGGAGCGGGCTGGCTCGGGGGTGCTTTGGGGGGCTCGGGGGTCCCGCTGGGGCTCCTGACGGGGTCTGGGAAGGGGCTGAGCAGTAAGAGAGCTGCCGGGAACCGCGGGCGGGCGGCGGGAGGTGCGCCGGGCGCGGCCACGTGGAGGCCCCGCGGTGCGGCCTAACCCCAGTAAGGCCCAGCCGCGGTCAGGCCTCACCAGATTCCCCTTGTACCGCAGGTGCTGGTGATCGATGGCCGTGGGCACCTCCTGGGCCGGCTGGCGGCGATCGTGGCCAAGCAGGTGCTGCTGGGTGAGTGCGGGACCCTTTCCCCGGGAACTGCTGGGAGTCCCCTGGGATAACCGGGCCCCCCCGCGCCGTGATGAGCCCATTCGGCTTTTGAGTTTGGCGACAATGAGAGCCGCCTCCATGCACTACCAGCTGAGCGCGGGGGGCTCGGGCCTTGGTGGGGAGCCGGGAACATCGGGAAGAAGAAAGCGGACTGGGCCCGGTTCGGTGCTGACCCGGCCGGACCCCGCTGTTCCCCGTAGGCCGCCGCGTAGTCGTGGTTCGCTGCGAGGGCATCAACATCTCCGGGAACTTCTACCGCAACAAGCGTGAGTTGGGGGATCCCGGCTTTGGGGAGAAATCCCGGTTTTGGTGGACCATTCTGGGCCGCGGGGAAGTTGGGAGAGGTTTCCAGAACATCCCGGGTTCGCGATGCAGCCCCGAACTCCCCGATTTGGGGGAGATTGAAGCTCTTTTGCTATTGCCGGTAATTCCCAGCCCCGTGTTTAGGGAATTCAACCCGTTTGTCCACCGCTGTGAAATTCCCAGACCTGTTGGTGGGAGGATTTAATCCTTTTCCCACCCCACCAAAGTTCTGGACAGTTCCCCAAACCCCGTTTTTGAAGGATTTCACCCAATTTCTGCCCCTCCCCAGTGAAATTCCTGGCTTTCCTGAGGAAGAGGATGAACACCAACCCCTCCCGGGGCCCGTTCCACTTCCGAGCCCCCAGCAGGATCTTCTGGCGCACGGTCCGAGGTGAGCGAGGACACCCCCATAAAATCCCCCGGAATTCCCCCACAAAATCTCCTGGAATTCCCCCCTGATTCCCGCGTTTTTTACCCCAAATCCAGGGATGCTGCCCCACAAAACCAAACGGGGCCAGGCGGCCCTGGAGCGGCTCAAGGTGTTTGATGGGATCCCCCCGCCCTACGACAAGGTGGGACCCCCAAATTCTACCTCCAGGATTCCCCAAATTCCCTCCCCTGCACCAACCCTGGTGTCTATGATGTCATTTTTACCTACATTGTTTGACTTTTCTTGAGAAAAAACCCCAAATTCTGAGACACTTGGGACACCACAAATCCCATAAACCTACCCCAAAACGCCCCTGGGGAGCCCCAAACAACTCCGGAATTCCTAAATTTTCCAGCGGAAGCGGATGGTGGTGCCTGCTGCCCTCAAGATCATCCGGCTCAAACCCACGCGCAAGGTGAGTCATTGGGGGGTTGTTGGATTTTGGGAGGGGATGAGATTTTAGGGAGTTTATGGGAATTTTGCTTAGGGTTATGGGATTTTAGGGGGATTTTACCATATTTTAGGGGTTTATGGCATTTCAGTGAAGGTTACAAGATTTGGGCAGAGTTTTAGGGGAGGATTTGGATTATTTTAGAGGAGTTTTAGGGTGGTATTATGGGGTTTAGGGGTGTTTCTGGGGATGTGGGTGAGGGTTTATGGGGTTCTGGGCCTTTCCCTGAGCTCCCAGTGCCCCCCAGTTTGCCGTACTGGGCCGGCTGGCGCACGAGGTGGGTTGGAAGTACCGGGACGTGACCGAGGCACTGGAGGAGAAGAGGAAGGAGAAGGCGAAGCTTCGGTACAACAAAAAGAGGAAGCTGATGGTGAGAAAAACGGGATAAATATCTCAAAATCCCCATCTGGATCGTGGGGGAGGGGGGGAGTAGGACCCCAAAACGGGATTGGGGGGGGGTGCGAAGCCAGGCAGGGAACACGCCAGAATTTCTGTGTGGGACTCCCCCAAAACCAAGGGTGGGAATAAAGCTCCAAAACCTTTAAAACCAGGAATAAATTCCTAAAATCAGGTAAAAGCCCCAAACCAGGGGGGGGTAAGACCCCGATTCCCATGGGAACTGAAGGTGGGGGGATTTGGGGACCTGCCAGTCCCTGACTTTTCATTGTTTTTTTCCCTGTTTTTCCTCCTGTTTCCCAGAGCCTGCGGCGCCGGGCCGAGCGCAATGCGGAGAAGAAGGCGGCGCCGTTCACGGCCGTGCTGCGACAGCACGGGGTCCTGCTCTAATAAACCCGAACTGGGATGGACTGGGACTAACTGGGAGCGTCTGGGCTTTACTGGGATGGACCGGGAAAGAACCAGGTCGAGTTTGGGGAGCATTTCCTTGGTTTTATTGATCCTTGATAATAACAATGGATATTAATTTACTTTAGTGGATAACACCAGAGGTGCCAAGGGGTTGCTCAGTGGTCACTCCAGACTGCTCAGTGGTCATTCCACAGTTCCCCACCCCCACCTGTGCCCGTGCCTCGTCCAGCAGCCGAGCAATGACCTCGCTCTCGGCCAGCGGCATCTCGGGGCTCTCAGTCAGTCCTGGGGGGGGGGACAACAGGGGGGGCTCAGTGCCCCTGACCGCCCCCCCAGTTCCCCAAACCTCTGGATTTCACCCCCAAAGGCTCACCCTGCAGCAGGCACTCCCGAACGTGCTGCGCCTCGTAGCGCAGCCCGGTGCTGTGGGGGAAGTTGAGGGGCTCCGAGGGCGGGGGAAGCGGGAAATGCTCACGATGACCCCCCCAGAACAGCTCGGTTGGACAGTTCATGTGACTGGGCAGCTGTAAGGGGGGCGTGGGAGGGGTCAGGGGAACCCAAAACCCCAAAGAAACAAACCCCAAAGTCAAAAAACACCGAAGTACAAACCAGAAAAAAAAAAAAAACTTGAAAGCTCAGGCACCTCCCAAAAAAAGACAAGTTCAAAAGCAAAGAGCCCCAAACAAAAAAACTGAAAAGTCCCAAACTAAAAAGAACCCGAAAAGGCCTAAACCATAAACACTCCCAAAACCCAAAGAAAGTAACCCAACTCCTCTTGGCCCCCCCCCACTCGTCCCTCCCTAACTAAAATCAGGTTTTTCCCTCTCAAAACCTCCCCAGATTTGGGATTTCCCAACTGCGAGGCACCGTTTGGTTCTTCCCCACTTTCAAACTCCCCCTGCCCCCCCCCCCCCTCCCCCTTGTTTTTGGGGTCACCTCGGCCCAGCCCCGAGGTCCCCCCAGGGCTGCCCCCCCCGGCAGGTCCGCGGCCATGGAGAAGGTGAGAGCGGCCAGCCCCCGCCCGGGGAACTCGAGGGTCACTGCCACCGACTCATCCACGCCTGGAAAAACATGGGGAAAACGGGGAAAAAATGGGGGGAAGGGGAGAAATAACAGAAAAAAAAGGTAGGAGGGATGGGAAAAAATAGGGGAAGTGAAATGAGGGGTAATGGGACAAGGATAAATGGGGGGGGGGGGGGGGGGAAATGGGTGAAAGGGGAATGGGAAGAAAAGGAGGCAAATGAGAGGGGAAGAAAAGTGGTGAAATGGGGGAAAGTGACCCCAGTGTTCCCCAACCCCCTCTGAGTCCCTCCCAGTCCCACCCAATCCTTCCCCAAGAGCCCCCCCAGTCCACCCTCCAATTCTCCCCAGTGCCCCTCGATCCCTCCCCGGTCCTTCCCACTTCCCCCAGTTCCCCCAGTCCGTACCAGTGGGGTGCAGCACGCCATGGGCCCGCAGGTTGGTGGGGGGCTCGCCCCCCCCCAGCAGGGCCAGCGCCGTCTGTAGCCCGTAGCCCCCCAGGTCCAGCAGGACCCCCCCGCCCAGCCCCGGCTCACGCAGCCTCGGGACCCCCCCCAGGTTGAAGCCGAGCTCCCCCCGCAGCACCAGGGGGGTCCCCAGGGCCCCTCCAGCAGCGAGCGAGCGCAGGCGGCGCCAGGCCGGGAAAAAACGGGTCCAGAACCCCTGTAGGGAGAGGAACTGGGGGTACTGGAGGGACTGGGAATGTGGGACTGGGGGGATTAGGAATGGGGGACTGGGGGGAACTAGGAGTACTGGGAATGGGGGGACTGGGAGTACTGGGAATGGAGGGACTGGGAGTACTGGGAATGGGGTGCCTGGGGGTCTGGGAATACTGGGAATGGAGGGACTGGGAGTTTTGGGAATGGGGGGCCTGAGGCACTGGGGGTACTGGGAATGGGGGACCTGGGGGACTGGGAGTACTGGGAATGGGGATCACTGGGATCAGGAGCAGGGTCCTGGCGGGGCCGCACCTCCATCAGGAACACCCCACGCTCCCGGGCCACAGCCACCAGCTGGGCGACCTCGTGGGCCCCGAGGGCCATCGGCTTCTCCATCAGCACGGGCCGGCCCCGGCGCAGGAACAGCAGCCCCGTGGGCAGGTGCGCAGGGTTCACCACCCCCACGTACACCACGTCTGCGGGGACAAGCCAAGAACCGCCTCAGGGCACCCCAAAAAAACCCGACCCAAATAAACGAAACAAACAAAAAATCCAAGCAAACCCAAATCAAACAAAAACCCCATGAAAAGCCCCACAATTCAACTCCCCCACGTACACCATGTCTGAGGGGGACATCTCAAAAATACCCCAATCCCCCCCAAAAAAAAACCATATCACAAGACCCCAAATCCCCCCAGCTCCAAAAAAACCCATTAGGGATTACCCAGAAGCCCCCCCAAAATTCCCTTAGGACATCTCAAATCCCTGTAGGAACCCCCCCCAGACTCCTGTAGGGTCTCACCCACGTCGGGATCCTCGGCCAGCTCCTCGTAGGATCCATAGGCTCGGGACACCCCAAAACGCCGGGCGAAGTCCTGGGCGCGCCCTAAATCCCGGGCAGCCACGGCCACAACCTGCGGGGGGAACAGTGAAGGATCGTGGCCACCCCAAAATCCCGAGCGCACCCCAAAATCCCGCCCGGATTTAGGATATGGAAAGGAAAAACAAAAATAAAAACAAAATAAACTTAAATTAAAAAAAAAAAAACCCACAAAAAAAACGAACCAATATTTGGGATATCAGGTCTACCCAGAAAATGGGATTACGCGACACGCGCTCAATTTTTTTGGGGGGGCACGCCCAGGTTTTTGGGGAGACTCCCAGAGATTTTTGGGGCTGCCAGAGATTTTAGGGTGGGTCCCATCCCTCTCCCCGGCTGTCACCGTGTGTTCCGTGGGGGGCAGGGTCTTCAGGGCAACCACGAAATCGTGGCTGATGGCTCCGGCCGAGCAGATGCCCCAGCGGGTGGGGCCGGGGGGCGGCCCGGGCTCGTTTTTGGGGGTCTCCGGGCCAGGACACGGCTCCGGGTGCTTCTCCCTCCCCCGATCCATGTCGCGGTCCATATCCCGATCCTGGTCCCGATCCGTGCCCGCACCTGCCGGGGCACGAACGGGACCGCGCCCGCCCCACCCCCACGCGTGGGAAACTCCCAGCGCCCCTCCCCCCACCCACGCACGGGTGGGGGAGGGTGGGGGGCACTCCCAAAAATCGGAGGGAGGGGGCTGGAGCTGCCCCTGAGACCCCTTGGAAGGGCGCGCGGGATTTGGGGGATTTCGGGATTTGGGGGTCCTGGGAGTCCCTGGATTTTGGCGGGATTTGAGTGAGGATTCTGGGGGGGAGGTCCCAGGGGATTTCGGGGATCTTGGGGTCCCAGCAGTCCTTGGATTTCGGGGGGATTTTGGGGATTTCGAGGGTCCCGGGGGATTTTGGGGGAGATTTTGGCGTAATTTCAGGGATTTCGAGGGACCTGGGGGCTTTTGGGTATTTTGGGGAGATTTTGAGGGGATTTCGGGGGGATTTTGGGAGGATTTTGAGTATTTCGAGGGTCCCGGGGGCTTTGGGGTATTTTGAGAAGATTCTGGGGGATTCCGGGGATTTTGGGGGGATTTTGGGGATTTCGGGGATCCCGGGGTCATTCATGCGCTGACGGCCGGGGCGTGGCCCCGTCCCCGCACGTGCCGGGGCCCCGCCCGCTCCGCGCGGCTCAGCTCTCCTATTGGTCACAGTTCTCGGGGGCGTGACTAATATGCAAATGAGCGATGGGTGGACGAATGGTTTTTATTGGCTGCTTAGGGGCGTGGCTTTTGGGGGCGGGGTGCAATTCGCGCTCGCTGATTCGTCGTGGGGCCGGCGCGCGGCGATTGGCTATTGTCGGGGGCGGGGTGGCATGGCGCATTGTTATTGGTTGGAACCGAGGGCGGGGCACAGCGGCGCGTCTTTATTGGTCGAAGCGTGGTGGGCGGGTCCGGAGGGCGCGTTCCTATTGGCGAACGGCGGGCGGGGCGGGGCCTGGAGCGATGGCGGCGGCGGCGCTGCGGTCCCGGGGCGGCGGAGCGGTGAGAGGGGTGGGGAAGCAGTGCCAGAAATCGTGCCACCAGTGCCACCAGTGCCCCCTCCCAGTGTCCCCAGTGACCCCTCGGGGCTCCCAGAGCCACCAGAGTCCCCTCCCAGTAACCCCAGTGACCTCTCCCCGTGCCCCCAGTAACCCCTCGGTACTCCCAGTGCCACCAGTGGCCCCTCCCAGTAACCCCAGTGACCTCTCGGTGTTCCCTGTGCCACCAGTGCCCCCTCCCAGTAACCCCAGTGACTCCTCTGTGCTCCCAGTGCCGCCAGTGACCCCTCCCAGGGACACCACTGACCCCTCCCAGTGCTCCCAGTCCCCTCCCAGTCCCCACAGGCCCTACTGGAGCTTCTCCCAGTACTACCAGTTCCCCCCTGGACCTTCCTAGTTCCACTCAGGCCCTACTGGGATTTATCTCCGTGCCCCCCCAATCCATCCCAGTGCCCCCCAGCCCCTCCCAGTGACCGTCCCAGTGCTCCCAGTGCCCCCCAACCCCTCCCAGTGCCCCCCAGTCCCTCCCAGTGACTGTCCCAGAGCTCCCAGTGCTCATCCCAGTTCTCCCTGTGCCCCCCAACCTCTCCCAATGCCCTCCCAGTGCCCCCTCAGCCGCTCCCAGTCACCATTTCAGTTCCTCCCAATTCCTCACAGTCCTCCCAGTGCCCGTCCCAGTGCTCCCAGTGCCTCCCCCAGTTCCTCCCAGTGCTCCCCCAGTTCCTCCCAGTCCCCATCTCAGTTACTCCCAGTTGCTCCCAGTACCCCCCATCCCTCCCAATGCCCCCCAGTTGCTCGCAGTTGCTCCCAGTGCCCCCTCAGATCCTCCCAGTCGCTCCCAGTGCTCCCAGTCCCGCGTGTCTCCAGTGATGGCGGCGCCGGGGGGGGGTCAAAGTCCGGGCTGGGAGGGCGGGGGAGGGGCAGGGCCTGGACCCCTCCCCCCCATGGCCACACCTTCCCCTCTACCGCGACAAAATGGGGTGAACTGGGGCAAAATGGGGCCAAACTGGGAGTTCTTGTCCCCACCCAGGTCCTGGCGACGCTGCTGCGGCCCCGGCGCAGCTACAACAGCACGTTCCGGGTGAGCAGGACCCCCAAAAACACCCCAAAACGACCCCCCCAAAAACCCCCAAATGATCCCAATCCTCCCCCAGGCCTCGGAGCTGGAGCTGGAGCGCTCAGAGACCCCCAGGACCCCCCCGGCCCCCCAGGACCTGGTTTTTGGAAAGGTTTTCACCGACCACATGCTGATGGTGGAGTGGAGCCGGGACGGGGGCTGGGGGCGCCCCAAAATCCGCCCCTTCCAGGAGCTGCGGCTGCACCCGGCCTCGTCTGCCCTGCACTACGCCGTGGAGGTCAGGGGAGCTGAAAACACGCCAGAAACACCCCCAAAATACCCCAAAATCTCCCCAGAATCTACCCCAAAAATCATCCCAAATCCTTCATACCCTCCCCCCCAACCAGGACCCCCAAAATTCCTCCCCAAACCCTCGCGAACCCCCAAAATCCTTCCTAAACCCCGGGACCCCCCCTTCTCTGCAGCTTTTCGAGGGTCTCAAGGCTTTTCGGGGCGATGATGACAAAATTCGGCTTTTCCGCCCTGAGCTGAACATGGAGAGGATGCAGAGATCGGCCCGCAGGGTCTGCCTGCCCGTGAGTGGGATGTGCCCCCGAAAAAGCCCCAAAAGACCCCAAAATAACCCCAACCCCCCCCTCCCCGAAATAACCTCCAGAATGACCCCAACCCCCCTAAATAATCCCGAATATATCCCCAAGACCCCCCAAAATAACTCCCAAAATAATGCCAAAGCCCCCCCAAACCACCCCCAGCAATCCCTCCCAATGCTCCCAGTCCCTCCCAGCGCTCGTTCCCGCAGGAGTTCGATGGCCGGGAGCTCCTGGAGTGCATCCGGGCTCTGGTGCGGCTCGAGGGGCGCTGGGTCCCCCGGGACCCCCAGAGCAGCCTCTACATCCGACCCACCTTCATCGGCACTGAGGTGCGGGGCTGGGGGTCCCAGAGGGGGTCTGGAGCTGATTTTGGGGTTTATTGGGGATTATTGCAGATATGGGGAGGTTACTGGGGGCTCCAGCGGGATTTGGGGGGTCCTGAGGGGTCGGGAGAGAGGTTCTGTGGGGGATTTGGGGGGATTTTGGGGGGATTTGGGGGGGGTTGAAGGGGATTTGGGAGGCTTATTGGGTGTTCTGGGGGGATTTGGGGGGGTTCACTGGGGATTTGGGGAGGGCTCTAAAGCCTCCTGGAGAGGATTTGGGGCGTTTTGAGGGGGGAGGGGGGGGGTCGCAGGAATCCTGGGGTGATTTTGGGGCAGTTTGGGGGTTCCGGAGGGAGGGGGTCCCTGAGCTGTGTCCCCCCCCATCCCCAGCCCACTCTGGGGGTCGCGCCCCCCGGGCGGGCGCTGCTGTTCGTGCTGCTCTGTCCGGTCGGTCCCTATTTCCCGGGGGGGCTCTTCGGCCCCATCCGGCTCCTGGCTGACCCCCGGCACGTGCGGGCCTGGCCGGGCGGCGCCGGACACTGCAAACTGGGCGGGTGAGTGACCCCGAGTGACCCCCGAGTGACCCCGAGTGACCCCCGAGTGACCCCTGAGTGACCCCGAGTGACCCCGAGTGACCCCCGAGTGACCCCCGAGTGACCCCGAGTGACCCCGAGTGACCCCCGAGTGACCCCCGAGTGACCCCGAGTGACCCCGAGTGACCCCTGAGTGACCCCCGAGTGACCCCCGAGTGACCCCGAGTGACCCCCGAGTGACCCCTGAGTGACCCCTGAGTATCCCCTGAGAGACCGCTGGGGGAAGAGACCAGTGGGGACATTTTTGGGGGTTGTATTGTGGTTTCTTGGGTCTTTTTTGGGGGGCTGTATTGGGGTTTTTTGGGGGCTGTATTGGGTTTTTTGGGGGGGGTTTTGGTGGGATGTATTGGGTTTTTTTGGGAGCTGTATTGTGTTTTTTTGGGGGGGGGCTGTATTGTGTTTTTTTGGGGGTGTACTGGGGTTTTTTGGGAGCTGTACTGGGGTTTTCGGGGGGGTGTATTGGGGTTTTTTTGGGGAGGGGTGTACTGAGGTTTTTTTGGGGGGGGTGTATTGGGGTTTTTTTTGGGAGCTGTACTGGGGTTTGTTTTGGTTGTTTTTTTTTGGGGTGGCCCCCCAGGAACTACGGGCCGTGCCTGGAGCTGCAGGAGGCCGCTCGCGCCGCGCGTGCCACCAGGTGCTGTGGCTGCACGGCCCCGAGTGCCACCTGACCGAGGTGGGCACCATGAACCTCTTCGTCTTCTGGGAGCGCCCGGATGGGGGTACGGGGGCTCTGGGGGGTTGTGGGGGAGGAATTTTGGGGGGTTTGGGGTGGGTATGGGGGATCCCAGGGGATGGGGAACGGCTGGGGAGGGGGGGTGGGACGTGATGGGACAAGAGGTGACAAAATCCTGGAGGGTTGGGGGGGTCCTGGAGGGTCCCGGGAGGGGGGGGGGGGGGGGGGAGGATCTGGGGGCTCTTGGGTGGATTGGAAGGTCCCAGGGGGGTTTCTGGGGGGGGTCCTGAAGGGTCCCGGGTGGGGATCAAGGGGAATTTTCAGGGTCGTGGGGAAGTTCTGGGGGTGACCGAGCCCCCTCCCGTGTCCCCCCCAGGGCTGGAGCTGGTGACCCCCCCCTGGACGGGCTGATCCTGCCGGGGTCACCCGGCAGAGCCTCCTGGAGCTGGCCCGGCAGTGGGTACGGGGGGGTCGGGGGTGAGGGGAAGGATTTTGGGGGGGCGGGGGGGGAGTGGGGTGGGAATGTTAGGAAAGATTTGGGGGTGAGTTGGAGTGGGGGGAGGGGTGGGCAGGGTCTGGGGAGGGTTTTGGAGTCTCCAAGGAGGATTTCGTGGGACATGGGGAAAATTTGGGACAGATTCAGGAAGGGTTTTTTTTTTTTGGGGGGGGGGGGGGGGCGTCTAGAGAGAATTTGGGGAGGGGTTTGGGTGGTCTGGGGAGAATTTGTGGGATTTTGGGAGGGGAGGATCTGGGGAGAGGGGGGACATCACAACTCCCCCGACCCCCCCAGGGTGAGTTCGAGGTGCGCGAGGCCCCCCTGCCCATGGACAGCGTTTTGGGGGCGCTGCGAGGGGGGCGGCTCCGGGAAATGTTCGGGGCCGGCACCGCCTGCGTCGTGTGTCCCGTGGGGGAGATCCTGTACCAGGACAAGGTTTGGGGGGGGAGGGGGGGGGTCCTCGGGGTCTGGGGGGAGAGGGGGTGGTGGGCGGGGGGGGGGGTCCTCAGGGTCTTGAGTGGGTCCTAAGGGATTTTGGGGGGGTTGTTGAAAATTTTGGGGATCCCGAGAAGGTTTGTGGGGAGGTCAGAGGGGTCTGGATGGGTTGGGGGCCTTGGGAGGGGCTTGGGGAGGGGGGGGGTTGGGATTTGGGGGTCCCAGGGGGTGTTTTGGGGTCTCTATGACCCCCCCCCCCCCCCCCCACTTTGTGTTCTCCCCCCACCAAAAGCTGCACCCGGTGCCCACCATGGAGAACGGCCCCAAAGTGGCCGGGAGGTTCCTGCGGGAGCTCAGCGACATCCAGGTGGGATTTTGGGGGGGGGGGGGGTCTCCATCCTGGGGGGGGGGGGCTTGTACAGGTGTGAATTTAGGGGAGGTTTGGGGGAAATTTTGGTCAGAGGGGGGAAATCCAGGGGTGGGATTTTGGGGGGACGGGGGGGGGGTTCCCGAGGATTTGGGGGGGGGGGGGGGGTGGTTAAGAGAAGGAGAAAATTGGAGGGAAAATGGGAAAATTTGGGAGGGGTCGCAGGGGGTGTCCCCCCATCATTGTGACGACCCCCCCCCCCTTTTTTTTTCTCCCCCCCCCGCAGTACGGCCGTGTCCCCAGCCCCTGGGCCCAGCCCGTGTGACCCCCCCCGGGACGGGACCCCCCCCCAAAAAAAAAAAAAAAATCAAACAGCGCCGGACACTCCTGGGGGGGGGGGGGGTTACGTGACACCCCCACCAAAAAACAAAACCAACCACACCAAAAATGGGGGAGGGGTACTGAATTTCCCCTCCCCCACCCCCTTAAATCCCATTTTGGGGAGGGGGGGGGTCCCCAAATCTCCTCCCCCCCACCCCCCCCAAAACACTCCAGATCAAATTTGGGGGGGGGGGGGTTTTCCCAAATCCCAGCTCAGCCACTCCCCCCTCTCCGTGCAATACTCTGGGCTGACACCCCCCCCCCCCCCCCAAATTTTGGGGTCCCTCCTCCCCAGTTTGGGGGGTCCCGATCCCCCCCCCCCCAGTGCCTTGGGACCCCCCCTCCCCCCACCAGCGCTTGAAAAGCCTTAAACCACCCCTCCCCCCCCCCCCCCCAAATTTGGGACCCCCCTCCCCCACCAAAGGTCAGCGGGGAGGGGGGGGTCGTTAATAATAAACCGCCATTAATGATGGGTTAATTAATGGGTAGTTAATTAATTAATTAGTGGTGATTAATCGGGGGGCTGTTGTTGGGGGGAAGGGGGATGAGACGTGGCCACAGTGTCCCCCAGAATGTCCCCAAACATCCCCAAATATCCCCAAATATTCCAAATACCCCCAGATTCCCCCAAATATTCCACATGTCCCCAAATTTCCCCGGCATCCTCTCAATATCCCTAAAATAGATTTTTTTTCTTTTTCTTTTTTTTTTTTTTTCAAAAAAACTCCTTTATTTTCCCAGTTGCCCCCTCTTTTACAAAAGAAAAAAAAAACAAAAACAACCAAAAAAAAAAAAAATCCCGAGAACAATAAATAGGATTTTTGGGAGGGGGGGAGTGGGGTGTCTAATAATAATAATAATAATAATAATAATAATAATAATAATAATAATAATAATAATAATAGCAAAATAATAACAATAATAACAAAATAATAACAATAATAACAAAATAATAATAATAAAATAATAGCCGTAGCAACAACAATAATAATATTACAATAAAATATTAATCCATAATTATAATAATTCTAATAATTACAATAATTATCGGCGGGCGGTGAATAAATTAGAATAAGTTAGGGCGGGGTCAGAGGCGGTTCCGCAGCAGGACGAGCCCCCGCGCCGCCCAGTCCAGGTACAGGTGCAGCCCCCGCGCCACCGCGTGCGCCGCCCGCACCGCGCCCCACGGCGACACCTGAGGGGGAGGCGACACACCTGGGGGGGGCGGGGCCGGGCGGGGCAGCGACAGCCGGGACACCTGCGGGGGGAGGGGTCAGGGTCAGGGGATATGGGGAGAGTAGCTGGGGGGGGGGGGGATACACCTGAGGGGTACAGGGATACACCTGGAGGGGTAAAGAGATGCCTGGGGGGGGTAGGGATACACCTGGGAGGTAAAGGGACACACCTGGGGTGTACAGGGATACACCTGGGGGGAGAGGGATACACCTGGGGGGTACAGGGATACACCTGGGGGGAGAGGGATACACCTGGGGGGAGAGGGATACACCTGAGGGGGTAAAGAGACGCCTGAGGGGGGTAGGGATACACCTGGGAGGTAAAGGGACACACCTGTGGCGTACAGGGATACACCTGGGGGGAGAAGGGATACACCTGGGGGGAGAGGTATACACCTGAGGGGGAAAAGACACACCTGGGGGGTACAGGGATACACCTGGGGGGGGTAGGGATACACCTGGGAGGTAAAGGGACACACCTGCAGAGGTAAAGGGACACCTGGGGCATACAGGGTCACACCTGGGCGGGGGATGGGGGAAGGGACACACCTGGAGGGGAAGGGGACACCTGGGTAAGGGAGGACACACCTGGGGGAATCCCTTTCCAAACCCCCCCCCCCCGCCACACCCCCCTACACCTCACCAGGTGCTCCAGACGCCCCCTCAGGCGCTCGAGGCGCCCCCGCAGCGCCGCCAGGTGCGGCTCCAGCCCCCGCAGGGCCCCCCCGGCCCGGCGCAGCCACTCCAGGAGCCGCTGGTACCGGAACAGGTCCGAACCCAGGCGGGGCAGCAGCGCCGAGGCCTGCGGGCACCGGGACAGGTGGCACAGGTGAGGCAGGTGGGCACCGAGGGGTCAGGGGGGTTCGGGGAGTTTTGGGGTTCGAGTTTTTTGGGATTTTTTTTTTTTTGGTGGGGGGGGGGAGGTTCTGGATGTTTAAAGGGATCGGTGGAAATTGGAGGGACGGGCTCGGGATGGGCTCGGGATGGGCTGGGGGGGGGTCAAAAGGTGACGAATGGCCCACGAGCGACCCCAGACCCACGAGGGACCCCAGACCCACGAGCGACCCCAGACCCACGAGGGACCCCAGACCCACCCGCGGAGCCTCCCCCCCCTCCCCCCCCCGATCCCGGGGGCGCCCCCAAAATACTCCGTTCCCCCCCCCCCACGCCCCCCACCCCTCCCCGCACGTCCCACCTGGATATTGGGCAACTCCAGCGCGCTCATGGCCAGCACGGGCAGCGAGTCCAGCTTGTGCTCCCCCTCGGCCGGGAATCGCGACTTCTGTCGCGACAGGAGTGCGGGGCATTAGTGGAGGGGGTGGCGGCGAGGGGGTCGCGGGGGTCGCGGGGGGGTCGCGGTACCCACGAGGAGCTCCAGGAAGGCTTTGGTGTCTCCGAGCAGAGCCTTGGCCAGGTTGATGACGCTGTCCAGGTCCCCGCGCGTGTCCGTGGGCGGTGGGCGAGGGCGGGGGGCGAGCGCTAGCCCCGGTCCTGGCCACAACCCCGGCCACAGCCCCAGCAGCGCCAGCAGCGCTCGCCACGGAGCCCCTGAGGGACACGGACACGAGTGGGGAGAGAGCCGGAGGGGAAATTTGGGATCTCCGGGAATGTCGGGGTGCGGGGGCCACGGGAATCGCGGGGTTCGGGGAAATTTGGGACAGGGGATCCCGCGGATGCCGGGATTCCGGGGACGTCCCGGGGCTCAGGATTGGGGGGATGGAAGATCTCGGGCATCCCGAAGATGTCGGGGATGCGGTTCCTGTTCTTCTCGGGGATTCCGGGCTTCCCGGAGCTGCACGATCCCGGGAATGCCGGGGCTGGGGATTTTGGGGCTCCCGGAGTTCCCGGGAAAGGCCGGGATGGGGATCACGGGGATCCTTCGTCTCCCGGGATCCCGGCGTTCCTGAGGCTGGGGGATCCCGGGGACCTCGGGGCGCAGTTCCCGGGATTTGGGAGTCCCGGTGCTCCCGGGATTTTCGGGACTGCCGGGACTGTTGGGATGCAGGAATTTAGGGCTCCATCCCGGGATTCGGGGCTCCATGCCGGGAGCGGAGGTCCGGGGGGACTCGGGGCTAAAGGATCCAGGTGCTCCCTCCCGGCATTCCAGGGAATTTGGGGCTCCCGGGACTGGAGCATCCCAGGGCTCCTGGGATCGTTGAAATCCCGGGAATCCCGGGGCTGGGAGATCCCCGGCATCGCGATGTTGCGGATGTCGGGGCTCTCGGAATTTGGAGCTCCTGGAATTTGGGACTCTCGGTCTTGAGGATGGCGGGAATCCCGGGATTTGTCGCCCCCGGGATCTGTGGCCCCCGGCACCGGGAAAACCGGGCGCTCCCGGGACTGGGGATTCCCCGAACTCGCGGAAATTTGGGCTCCCTGAATTCGGGACTCCAGGGCCTGGGGATGGCTGAAACCTCGGGATTTGGGGATCTGCTCTTGTGCAAACCGCGCTCTCCCGGGATTTGGGGTCTCCGAGCAATTCGGGGCTCCCAAAATTCGGGACTCCCAAAAATCGGGGCTCCCGCGGCGCTTTTTTTGGAGGCTCTCCGGCGGCGTTCGAGCATTGCCGGGATTGGTTTCTCGCGGCCGGTGCCGGGGGGGGGGGGGGGGTTGGGATGGGGTGGGGGCTGCGGGCGGGGGGCGGCGGCGGCCGCGCGTCCTGTGCGGTCCCGGCTGGAAACTTTGATGCGGGGCTGAGTCAGGGGCGGCGGCGGCGGCACCTGCGGGAGCCCCCGCGCGTGGGGGGCCCACCCGCGGCGGGGAGGGGGGGAGGACAGCGAGGGGAGGGGTGGGGGGACCTTCAGCTTCTCCCATATCCCCGAAATACCCCCCTCCCCCGCCCAAAAAAAAAGAAGCCCGCAAACCCAACCCCGCCGCATTCACACCTGGGCGACCCCACGAGTGTATCTCCCCCCACTCCGCCTCCCCGCCTCCCCCACGCGTGTCCCGGGGGGGGCGCGGCCGCCGCGGGCGGGCAGGTGCGCCGGGGCCGTTTGCGGTTTGAGGCGCGGCCGCAGCTGCCCGTGGCCCGGGGCCACGCGGGTGGACGCGCCCGGTCCCGTGGGGTGTGGGGTGCGTGGGGTGCGGGGGGTGCGGGGCAGGGGGATCCACCCGCGGGGCACGCACTGAGGGTGGGGAGGGGGGCGGCACGGAATCGTCCCCAAGCCCTCCCCAGCACGGGGATCGCCCCCGGCTCGCTGTCCCCACCACCACGCGTGTCCGCGGCCGGCACTTACCGCGTGTCATGGCGGGGAGCGGGGGTCCTTCCGCGGGGTCCCCACGGGACACGGGGAGGGCCGGACCCACGCGAGCGCGCGGGTGGGGGGCGCGGGGGTCGAGCTCAGCCCCGCTCGCACCCACGGACGCGCTCTCGGGGCCGCGCTCCCACGGGAGGGTCCCGCCGGCGGTGTCGCGACAGGGTCACCCCTCGCGGTGACACGGCGTGAAGTGGGGGTGGCACACGCGCTCACCCACGCGGCGTGACCCGCTCAGGGCCGGTCCCACTCGCCCTGACGCGCTGCCACCGCCGCGGCCACTCTCGCTGTCACCCGCGGGGGGTCACGCCGCCGCTCTCCGCGACACTGTCCCACGGCCACGCTGCCACTCGCCGTGTCCCCAGGTGCCACCAGCGCGCTCCGATGGAGCGGGGGACACGCTCCCTCTTGCCACCCGCGCTGCCGCGGCCACTCCGCCACGCTCCGGCCGCGCTTCCACTCGCCGGGACAGTCGCCACTCGCCGGGGCTGTCCCCACGCTCCGGGACTGTCCCCACGCTCCGGGACACCCTCCCCACTCTCGCTCTCTCTCTCCCTCTCTCACACTTTGTCCCCTCCCCGCCGCGTCCCCCCCCGGTCACACCCGCGTGTGTTTTTGTGGGGAGGTGGGGGGGACACCCTCGTGGGAGCGGCCGAGTGTCCGTGTGTCCGCGTGTCCGGGTGTCCCCGCGTGACGCCCGGCGCGCTCCGCCCGCCCCCCCCTTTATACCCCGCGGGAGCCGCCGCCGCCGCCGCCGCCGCCGATGACACATCCTGAGTCACGGCTTTTCCATTCAGCAACGGCCCGGGGGGAGCGAAACCCCCCACGGCGGCCCCCGGACACGCGAGACCCCCCCCGGGACCCCCCCCCCCCCCTCCTCGGACAGCGAGGGACCCCCGCGCACGGGCGGAGCGGTGGGGGGGGGACACGGGGGGGGGGCGGCGGGGACCGGGGACGGTGACGCGGGGTCGGGCGCACCTGGGGTGGGGGGCGGGGCTGGGGATGCACCTGGAGCGGAACCGAACCGGGACCGGGGGCACCGGGGGCGAGGGGAACGGCGGCGGATCCCCAGCATGGAGCAGGTCGCGCCGGGAGCGGTCCCGCAGCTGGACCGGGGGTACGGGGAGGGACCCCTCACCTGGAGCGGGGTCACACCTGGACCGGGTCGTACCGGGATCGGCCCCGAACCGGGCCCGGGCCATACGTGGAGAGGCACGGGTGGTACCAGGAGCGGGGCCACACCTGGACCGGGTGGTGCCGAAACCGAGCTCGAGCGGGGATCGGTCCCGCGCTGGGATCCGCGCGGTGCCGACCCCGATCCCGCACCGGCTCGGCTCCAGAACCGGCACCGGGGCCCGAACCCGCACCGCTACGGCGGGGTCCGACCCGATCGGGAGGGGGGGGATCTTGCGGTCCCGCACCTGAACCGGTGCCGCACCTGGCTCCAGCTGGACCGGACGGGGTCAGCACCGGGAGGGGTCCGATCCAGCCCCGGGTTCGGCACCTCCCGGGACCCCCCCGCTCTGACTCAGCCCCTCCCCCCCCCCCCGGGATGTCTCACCGCGCCCCCCCCCGGCTCGCCCCACGCGCGTCAGCACCGGGACCCCCCGTGGGGGGCGGGGGGGGAGGGGGGGGAGAAAACCGGGGGGGGGGGGCGGTCCCGGTGAGGGGGCGTGGCCACGGCGTGGGGGGGCGGGGCGGGCATGGGGACACCCCCCGAGCCTGGGGACACCCCCCGAGGAACCGGGGGCCCGAGGGGGTCCCGGCGCTGTCCCCGCGGCCCGAGGAGCGCCGGGGGGGGGCGATTTGAGGGGGGTTAAAGGGGGCGGGGGGGGGCCCCGCTGGCGTCAGCGGAAACCCCGCGCGGCCGCAGGGCCCCCCCGGCCCCCCCCCGGCCCCGCCGCGCTGCGTCAACACCGGGACCCCCCCGGGCCCCCCATTCCCAGGAAAACACCCCCTGGAAAAGGCGTCCCCCCCCCCGGCCGTCCCGCGGTGCCCCCCAGGGAGCTCCGGGGCGGTTTTTGGGAGCGGGGGGGGGGGACATTCGGTGGCCACCGCGGTCGCCCCGGGTGGCCCCGGGGGGGGGGGGCCCGGGCCGGTCCGTGCGTCAGGCGGTGACGCGGGGCAGGATGTGGGGGGCGGGGGGGAAAAGGGGGGGGGGGGGACACGGGGGGGACACGTTGGGGGGGACACGGGCAGATCCATCAAGGTCCTGGTGCTGCCCGGTTTGGGGACACAGCCCGGGAAGGGAAGGGGGGACACGGCGGGGACATAGAGGGGACCGGGGGGGCAGCGGCGGTGGCAGCGCTGTGGGGTGGCACTGCCACTGTCGCTGTCACTGAGTGACTGTCACTGCCACTGTCACTTTGTCACTGTCACTGTGCCGCTGTCGCTGTTACTGGCACTGCGTTACTGTCACTGTCACTGTGTCACTGTGTCACTGTGTCACTGTGTCGCTGTCACGAAGGTGCACCAGATGCCCACGTTCCTGTCACTATCTCGTCCCCGGTAGCGCTGTCACCACGATGTCACCGTCACTGGTTTCGGGGGGGGGGGGGGGGAGAAGGTGTTCAACAGGGATTTTGGGGGATACCCGGTGGCGTTTGGGATCCGGAGGGCACTGGGGCACAATCCTGGGATGGTCCATGAAGAGGTTTGGGTCCCGTTTTGGGGTTCTGGGGGAGTTTTGGGGCCGCTTTGGGGGCTTTGGGGTGGCCTGAGATCAGTTTTGGGGCACACGGAGTCGTGTTTTGGGTTCTGGGAGAATTCTGGAGTCAGTTTGGGGTGGTTTTGGGGGGCGATTTTGCGGCTCCAGGGGTTGGATTTGCGCTCCTGGGGGACTTTGGGGTGGTTTTGGGGGGTTAAGGTCGATTTTGGGGCTCCCGGGCTCGTTTTTGGGGCGGATTTTGGGGTTTGGGGGGGCTCTAGGGCCGCCGGGCAGTCCCTGGGAAGGGGCGTGGCTAGTGAGACGGGGCGTGACCTTGGCAGGAGGCGGGGCCCGAGGGTTTAAGGTGTGGTTTATTTAAATTTATTTAAATCTGCCTCCGAGGCGTGGCCAAAAAGAAGCGTGCTTTGATTGGTCAATTCTATTCCCGCCCAAAACCTGCTGGCTCCGCCCCTTCCCCACCTCCCATTGCTCTGATTGGCTCTTCCCTGGCGAGGCGGGAAATGTTCAGCCAATGACCGTGCCGGGGGAGGCAGAGGGGGTGGGGCCTAGCTATGAAGGGAGGAGATGTGGGGGGAGGTCGTGAGGGGCCGGGGGCAGTTTAGGGGGACATGGAAAGATCTGGGGTCACCCGGAGGGGTCTGTGAGGGGTTTGGGGTCACTTTGGGGGGTCTGGGGTCCCCAGGAAGGGTCTGTGAGGGGTTTGGGGTCACTTTGGGGGGTCTGGGGTCCCCAGGAAGGGTCTGTGAGGGGTTTGGGGTCACTTTGGGGGGTCTGGGGTCACGCTGAGGGGACACTGTGGGGTCTGGGCCCTGTTTGGGGGGGGTCTGGGGTAACTTTGGGGGGATCTGGGGGTTGCCCTGAGGGGACATGGAGGGGTCTGGGGTCTCTCTTGTGTCCCTGGGGTCTATTTGGGGGATTTCGAGCACCCCTTGAGTGGTCTGGGGTCACCTTTGTGGCCTTGGGGGGGGGGCCCAGGAGAGTCCTGGGGGTCCCAGGACCCCCCAGTTTGGGGGGGAGGGGCTCCCCTTCCCCTCCCCCCCGATCCCGGTGGCTCCGGCCCGTCCCCTCCCCCCGCCCTTCCCGGCCCCCCCACCCCGATTTCCTGGCCCGGCTCGGCCCTTCCTGCCCCCCCTTCCCCCCGCCTCGGGAAACTGGGAATTCTCCGGTTCGGAGAATTCGGGAATTTGGCACAGCAGAGGCCGCGGGGAGCCGGGTCCGGGGTAAGGGGAGGATTTTGGGGAGTCCCGAGGGGGTTTTTGTTGGGGTGCTGGGTGGGGAAAGGGTGGAAAAAAGGGAGTTTTGGCAGAAAAAAAGGAGAACTGGAGGGAGTGGAGTTTGAGGGATCCTGAGGTGGGGCAGGAAAGGAGATTTCGGGGGGAAGAAAGGGTGGATAATGGGGAGTTTGGGGGAAATAAAGGGGGTGTTTTGGGGTAACTAAGGGCAGTTTGGGTGTTCCCAGGACGAGTTTGAAAAACGGAAAGAAGGGTTGGAAAAGGGGGTTGTAAAAATTGTGATTTGTTGGTTTGGGGGTTGGTGTTGAGGTTTTTATGTGGGGATCTCGGCAGGGGGATCCCCCAAAAAATCCCCTTTTTCTTCCCCAGACGATGCTTCCCGAGGAGCGCAAGGAGGGCTCGCCCCGTTTCGGGAAGCTCCATTTCCCCGTGGGGCTCTGGATCAACTCCCCCAAAAAACGCCTGGCCAAGATGAGCCGCCGCTGGCCCAGTGCCGGCTCTGTCCGGTGTGACCCCAAAACCTGCCCCAAATCCCCCCCAGAATCCTCCCCTGGATCCCCAAATGAATCCCCTCCCCAGATCCACCTGTTTGGGTTTCCCCCTCCATTTTTCCCCCTTTTAATCCCATTTCTCCCCCCCCCCCCCCTCCAAATCCCATTTTCCCCTGTTTTTCCCCATTCCCCCCCACCGCAAAATACTATTTTTTTCCCCTAAAACCCCCTTTTCCCGTCCCAGCTCCACTTCCTCGGACACCCCCAGCCGCGCCAGTGACCCCTCGGACCCTCGCCCTGCTGCGGCCGCGCCCCCTCCCAAACCCAAACCCCCCCGGCACAAGCGCCTGTCCCACCTGTTCCACCGGGCCAGCGCCACCAGCGCCACCAGCGCCACCAGCGCTGCCCGCTGGGCCAGCGAGAAGAAGCTGGCCGAGCTCCACGACCCCTCGGGGGACATTCTGGGGTCTGGGGGCGGCGCGACCCCCAGCCCTCAGCAGCCTCCGTGCATCCTGAAGATTTTCGGCGGGGCGATCTCGCGGGGGGCCAACTACAAGAGCGTGCTGGCCACCCCGCGCTCCAGCGCTCGCCAGCTCGTGCGCGAGGCCCTGGAGCGTTACGGGCTCAATCCCGACGATTTCGGGCAATTCGCCCTCTGCGATGTCGTGGGGAGGCCCGGGGGGGGCGGCGGCACGGCCGGGGGGGGGTGGCAAGGCGAGCACCTGCGCGAGGTGGGCGACTGGGAGCGGCCGCTGGTGCTGCAGGAGCTCTGGAAGCCCAAGGCGGGGTGGTCACGGCGCTTCGAGATTCGCCGCAGGCAGGACCTGGAAAAAGCCGGGGAGGCTGGCGACGATGGCGACGGCGCCGGTGAGTGAGGCGACCGTCCCCGGAGTGGTGGCGAGCGGCGGGAGCGGCCCTTGAGGTGGCAGAGGGGGTCCTGTCCTCGTTGTGTCCCCTGTGGAGGTGACCCCGTGATTGTCACCCCCCGTTATTGTCACCCCCGTTATTGTCACCCCCGTGATTGTCACCCCCAGACCCCCCCCCCCCCGAATATTCCCTTGGGGGGTGGGGACAGTCCCCCCTTTTACCCGCCCAAGCCCCCTCCCCACATCCCCACGGTGCCACCGACGTCCCCCATTCTTGTCCTCATTGTCACCCCCCCCGCCCCACTTTTTTCCCAGGGCTGCCCCCCCAACCCCGCCGCCTCCACCGGAACCGCTCCCGGGCGGCCTCGGGGGGTCCCGCGGCTCCCGCCCGCGACTCCCGCGACCCCCGGGACCCCCCCCCGGCCATGCGCCGCAGCATCAGCGACATGAACCTGAGCACGCGGCGGCGACAGCGCAAAGCCCTGAGCCTGGCGGGGGCAGGGGACACCGCCGGGACCCCCCCCGCGGGACCCCCGGGAGCCTCGGGGACCCCGCCGGACACCGGGACGCCCCCCGGGGATGGGGGGGCCAGCCTGGAGCTGCTGTCCCAGTGCTTGATCCAGCCCCCGCAGGACCGCCCCTATTTCCTGCTGCTGCAGGGTTACGGCAAGGAGGTGAGGGGGAAAAAAAAAAAAAAAAGAAAAAACTCCTCAAAAAGTGACCCCACCCCCCCCCCCCCCCCGCCCTTCCAAAATGAGCCCCCGATCTCGGCGAAATCACCCCAAAAAACGGTCAAAAACAAAAAAACAAAAAAACCCCAAACCCCTTTTTCTTCCTGACCTCCCTCTACCTGTAGAAATTCCTTTGTTGGGGTTTCCTTTCTCTGATTTTACACCCTAAAAAAATTCCTTACCGAGGGCTTCCTTTTCCTGACCCCAAACCCCTAAAAAAGCCCTAAAAAAACCTTCCCGGCCTCTCGAATTTTCCCACTTCCTTCCAGTCCACTTCCTTACCCCCCGAACTCCCTTTTTACTCCAAATTTTCCGCCTCAAACCCCCTTTTCACCCCAAATTTCCCCCTCCAGGATTTCGTCCTTTACGTCATGACCCGCCCCCAGCACATCTTCGGCCGCCCCGACCGCCGGGGGGGCCCCGACAAACCTGGGGGGAGCCCCGAAACCCCCCCGCCGACCCCCGAAACCCCCGACGCCCCTTCCCAAAAATCGGATTCGGGGCCGTTCTCGGTGGTCGACACCTTCCTGAGTGCCCCCGACATCCTCCCCCGGCACTGCCTGGTGCAGGCCGCCCCCGGGGGAGGGGGTGACCCCACCGGGGACCCCCCCTCCGCCACCGTGCGGCCTTTCCGGGGCGCCCCCGCCACCCTCAATGGGGCCCCGCTGCTCCGCCGAGCCCCCCTAAACCCCGGCGATCTTTTGGGGCTGGGGGAGCACGTCCTGCTGCTCTACAAAGACCCCCGGCTTGGGGAGGGGGCGGCCAGGCCGCCCTGGGTGCCTTCCCCCCGCTCCTCCCTGGGGATTTTGGGGGTTTTGGGGTGCGCGGGGTGCGGGAGGAGTCCCCGGGAAAGGCGGGACGTGCTCAGGGGGGCTCTGGAGACCCCAAAAGCCGAGCTCCGGTACCGCCCCCAGGACGAGGGGACACTGCTCAGGGAGATCCTAAATCTGGATTTGGGGGGCGAAGGTCCCGGCAGGGATTCGGGGGAGGGGGGGTCCTCCCCGGGGAGGGACCGCGGGGAAGATTTGGGGGACCCCGGTGAGGATCTGGGGGCTCTGGCCCCCGCTTTCCTGCTGGGGCTGTGCCTGGATCACGCGGCCCGAGAGTTCCCGGCGGGACATTTCCCGGAGCTGCTGGGGAGAGTGGCCGGGATGCTGCGGGAGACGGTCTGGGTGAGCTGGGGGACATTTGGGGCACACTGCGGACATTGGGGGGGCGTTGGGGATGTCGGTGGGACATGGAGGGACACGGTGGGGGGGGGGGGTACTGGGGCCATACTGGGCCATACTGGGGAGCTGAGGGGGGCCCTCGGTCTCTGCCGGCAGGAGAAGATCAAGGAAATCGGGGACCGGCAGCCAGAGAGGTGAGCTAAAAAAAAAACAAAAAAAAAACCACCCCAAAACCTTCCCAAAACCACTCCAGCGACCCCCCCAAAACCCCTCTCAGACCCCTCCCAATTTTCGGGGTCCCCCCAGCCCCCCAGACGGGGACCCTCCCCCCACACTGGACCTGGCCGGGGTCACCTCGGACCTGCGGCCGCTGCTGCTGTGGTTGGCAAACGCCGTGGAGCTGCTGAACCTGGCCCAGGGCCACCTGCAGGCCATGGAGCGTGAGCTGGACATCGAAGGTGGGACTGGGAGGGACTGGGGTGTACTGGGAGGGACTGGGAGGGCTCCCGGGGCTGTTCTGGGGATGTTTCGGTGTCAGTCTGGGGCGGGGTTTGGGGCCCTACTGGGGTTTCTGGGTGGGATTCCTGGTGGGAATTCCTGGCTGATCATGGATTTTTGGGGTGGGATCTAGGGCCGGTCTCAGATTGTGGGGAAGTTCCCATGGGGTTTTGGGGGGTTTGTCCCGGATTTTGGGGGTTTATCCCGGATTTTGGGGGCTGATCCCAGATTTTGGGGTGAATTCATGGGGATTTAGGGCCGTGCCCGGAGCTGGAGAGGGACCTGGAGAGCTGTGACGAGGCTCTGGGCGTGCTGGACGAGGTCATCATGTCCACATTCCAGCAGAGCGTCTATTACCTGACCAAGGTGACCCCAAAAACCCACCCGGGGATCCTAAAATTCACCCGGGGAACCCCAAATCTCACCCGGGGTTCCAAAAATTCACCTGCATACATCCCCAAAACACCCCCAAACCCCTTTAAATCCCCTCCAAACCTCACCAAACACCTCTGAGACTCTTCAAATCCCCCCAAACCCCTGTGAGACTCCCCGAATCCCCCCAAACCCCTTTAAATCCCCCCAAATCTCCTCAAAGCCACTCAGTGACCCCCTCAAACCCCCCTGAAAACCCCAAATCCTCCCCCAAACCACCCCAAATTCCCGCTAAACCCCCTAAATCCCCCTTAAATCCCCCTAAACCCCTCTGAGAATCCCAAATCCTCCCCAAACCACCCCAAATCCCCTCTAAACCCCTTTAAATCTCCCTAAAGCTCCTCAAAGGCACTCAGTGACCCCTCAAACCCCTCTGAGACCCCCCAAATCCTCCCCCAAACCACCCCAAATCCCCTCTAACCCCCCCCAAATCCCCCTAAACCCCTCTGAGACCCCCCTAAAATCCCCTCTAAACCCATCTGTAACCCTCACGTCCCCCTCCCCAGACCCTGTACTCAGCCCTGCCGGCCCTACTGGACACCAACCCCTTCGTGGGGCCGGGGGAGCCACGGGCAGGGCCGGACCTGGGAGGGGTCCCCGAGGGGCTGCGGCCACCGCTGGCCGTGTTCAGGGCCGTGCTGGGGCTGACCCGGGACTGCCACCTGCACCCCGACCTGGTGTCCCAAACCTTCGGATACCTGTTCTTCTTCTCCAACGCCTCGCTCTTCAACACGCTCATGGAGAAAGGTGCGGGGCTGGGGGGGTTTTGGGGGGCTTTGAGGGGATTTAGGGAGATTTTGGCAGGGTTTGGGATGGGTCTGAGGGTGCTGGAGGATTTCAGATTTCAAAAAAAATATGGGAAAAAAAACCCTTACAAAAAAAGAAAATCCAAAAACTCCCTGAATTTCCCCAATTTTCCCCAAATCCTCCCCCCCAGGCAGCGCGGGGCCGTTTTTCCAGTGGTGGGTTGGGGTCCGGGTCAGAACCAACCTGGACCTGGTTCTGGACGGGCTGGGGGCGCTTGGGCTCGGTGACATCGCCGGAGATTTCTTCCGAAAACTCTCGGCCACCGCCAACCTGCTGTGCACCCCCCGCGGCTGCCTGGAGCAGGTGAGGGCACCTGGCACACCTGGGGGACACACCTGGGGAGCACACCTGGGGACACAGCTGGGGAACACACTTGGGGACACCCGGAGGGAACCTGGCACACCTGGGGACACCTGTGGGACACATCTGGGGACACCTGGGGGGAACCTGGCGACATCTCTGACACACCTGGGGGGGTGACACTGGAGGAGCCAGGTGTGTGTGGGGGGGAATACCCGGACCAGGTGCCAGCCCCTGTCCCCCCCTACCCTGTGTGTCCCCGAGGCCACCTGGGCGCGGCTGCGCGCGGAGTTCCCGGCGCTGTCACCTGCGCAGCTGCACCACGTGCTGCGCCATTACCGCCTGGGGCGGGGCCGCGCCGCGCCCCCCACCTGGAGCCCCGCGCCCGAGGACAGCGCCGAGGCGGCCACGGGTGCGTGACACCCCTGTCACCCCCCGTGTCACCCCTGTCACCCCGTCACCTCCTCTTGTCACCTCTGTCACCCCCCATGTCACCCCTGTCACCCCCCGTGTCACCTCCCCGTGTCACCCCTGTCACCTTCTGTGCCCTCCCCAGGGGCGGCGCCTTTAAGAGGCTCTCAAGCCCCGCCCCCTTCCCGCCCCCCCCCATTGTGTCCCCCCGATGCCCCTGTGACCTTCCCGCTGTCCCCAAATGTCCCCAAATGTCCCCAAATGTCCCCCCAGGTGACATTTTCGAGAGTTTCTCCGAGCACCCGCCCCTCCTGCTGCCCACCCGCGGCTTCCGCCTGCGCCTGGGGGTCCCGGTGGAGGCGGGGGGGCTCCTGCGCCCCCTCCTCAAAATCCGCCGCCGCCTCTGGGAGCTCGAGGGGGGGGGCGCGGACCCCTGAGAGCCCCCCCCCCGAAAAAATTCCCCCCCCCCAAAATCCGCCAAATTCCCACCATAAAATCCCGGTAAAATTCCACCTTGGGACCCCCCCCCCCCCCCCAGTATTTCCCCCAAAATCCACCTGGAACCGCCCCCAAATTCTCTGCGACCCCCTCCCCCAAATCCCTCGCCCCCCCCCCCCCCTCCAAATCTTCTGGGGGGTCCCAGGATCGTCCTCAGTTGTGGGGGAGGGGTCTCCTTGTGTGACCCCCCCGCCCCCCCCCCCCCCCCCCCCAATAAAGGCGTGACGGCGACACCGGTGTGTGACCCTGGGGGGGCGATTTTGGGTATCCTGGGAGGATTTTTGGGAGGTCCCGGGGGGGTTTTGGGGCAGGACCCCCCCCCTAAATTCCCCTCGAGTCCCCCGGGACCCCTCCCCAAATAACGTGAGCCTCGGGGGGGTGGGGTCACTCCTTTATTTGGGGGGGGGTCACTCCTTTATTTGGGGGGGGGCTCCTGCTGCTCCCGGGGGTCCCCGCGCCGAAAGCAGAACCTGGGGGCGGGGCCAGGGGCGTGGTTTATAACTGAGAGTCACACCCCAAATAGGCGGAGTCCCACGAATGGGCGTGGCTTCGTCCCCTGCCCCTGAAATTCTCCCCAGAACCCCCCAAAATTCCCTCCAACCTCCCCCAGGACCCCCAAAATTCCCCAAAAATTCCCCCCGGGACCCCCAACCCCCCCCTCCCTCCCCCCCCACCCCCCCAAATTCCCCCCAGGACATCCCAAAATCCTCCCGGCCTCACCAAGCGATGCCCGCGGCCACCAGCACTGTCGCGATAGTCGTGACGGCGATAGCGGCGATAGCGGCCGGGGGGAGCCCCCTGAGGTGGGTCCGGGCGGGGGGCGGGGCCTCGCCGGGGACCCTCGGGGAGGGCAGAACTGGGAGGGGGAGGGGCGGCGTTAATTTGGGGAGGGGGCGGGGCTGGGGGAGGCAACGAGAGGGGGGAATTTTGGGGGGTCCTGGGGGGGGGTCCCCTTCCCCAGATCCCTTCGTGCAGGTTTGGGGATATTTTGGGGAGGGGTTCCGGGGGCATTTTTGGGGATATTTTGGGGATGTTTTGGGGGTGTTTTTGGGGGTGCTTTGGGGATGTTCTGGGGATGTTTTGGGGCTGTTTTTGGGGGTGCTTTGGGGATATTTTGGGGATGTTTTGGGGCTGTTTTTGGGGGTGCTTTGGGGATATTTTGGGGATGTTTTGGGGCTGTTTTTGGGGGTGCTTTGGGGATGTTCTGGGGATGTTTTGGGGCTGTTTTTGGGGGTGCTTTGGGGATATTTTGGGGATGTTTTGGGGCTGTTTTTGGGGGTGCTTTGGGGACGTTCCGGGCACGCACCGGTGACGTTGAAGCGCAGCTCCGAGCAGAGCTGCCCGCCCGTCCCCCGCATTTGGCACCGGTAGCGCCCGCCCTGCGCCGCCGCCGCCTCCTTCCACACCAGAACCGGGTCGGGCCCGCTCCGCAGCAGCCGCTCGGCGGGCGGGGGGCGCGAGGGACCCCCCGGAACCTCCCCTCGAGCTCGGGGAGGGGGCTTGGGCTGTTCCGGATCCTCCTCGGCCGGTTCCAGGCCCTGAAAAAGGGGGAGAAAAAGGGGGTGTTTTTTTTTTTTGTTTGGGTTTTTTTTTTTTGTTTTTTTGTTTTTTTTGGCGGGGGGGGGGGGGTTGTTGAGGGGTTTGTTGGATTCACGGGATGGGGGTCCCGGCTGGAATTTGGGGGTCGCGGTTACCTGGTAGAATCTGTAGGTTTTGGTGCCGTGGGACGCCCCGTGCCAGGGCAGGGCGCAGTCCAGCACCAGGTCCTGCCCCTCCTCCACCCACAGCTGCCGCACTGGGGGGACAAAAGGGGCTGAGACCCCTCCCCAAATTCACCCCCGGCAACCCCCTCCCCACTTTAGGAGCTCCACAAATTGCCCCTCTGGGATCTCTTCCCCGTCCTGAAATAGCCTCCCAAAAATCCCCACAAAAAAAAAAACCCGAGACGCCCAAAAAAATCCCACCGGAGCCCCTCAAACCCCTCCCCCAAAATCCCTCAGGACCCCCCCCCGAAACCCTCCCAGAACCCCCCCCAAACCCACTCGAGGATCTTTTGGGACTCTCTCAAACTCCTCGGAACTTCTCCAATCTCCCCCGAAACCCCCATGGGGCTCCCCAGGACCCCCCAAATTCCCCACAGATCCCTTCAAACCCGCCCAGACCCCCAGAAAAACTTGGGGACCCCCCAGAGTCCCCCCTTACCCCCGCAATCCACGCCCCTGTTGCAGGCGAAGTGGGTGAGGTTGCAGAAGGTGCACTCGATCCAAATCACCTCCATCCGCCCTGGGGGGGGATTTTGGGGGGTTTTGGGGTCACCTTGGAGGGGGTACGGACCCCCAAAATCCCCCCCCCCCCAGATCCCCTCGACTCCGCTTACCGCATTTATTGGGGCAATAAACTGTTAAAAAAATGGAGAAAAATAGGGTTAAAAGGTTTTTTTTTTAGGGTATTATTGGGTTTGGAGGGGTCCTGGGATGGGTTTGGGGCAGTCCCAGAAGGGTTTTGGGGTTTTCCATGGGGGGATTTTTGAGGATTCGCTGGGGGGAAATTTTGGGGAGGGTTTGGGGGGATTCCAAGGGCGAATTCCGGGGGGATTTTGGGGGTCCAGGAACTCACCCTGGTTCTGGAAGCGCCTCATGGTCCGCTCAAAATCCTCCTTGATCTCACGCATGGCCCAGAGCATGTGCTGGTAGATCTGCTGGTCTGGGGGAAGAATTTGGGGCTTTTTGGGGTATTTTGGGGGGCTCCTGGGGCTTCTTGGGGTCCCCCCGAGGTGGTCACCCTACTGCTGGAATTAGGAATTAAGTCCCCAATTAACGGCATTGAAGGTCCGGAGTTAATGAGACCAAAGAAAATAAATCACGAGATAAAATCTCAAAAAATGACTGCAAAAACCCCCCAAAATGACCCCCCCAAAACCCCAGTAAGCGACCCCATAAAGCCGCAAATAACCCCATTAGGCTTCAGAATTAACCAGCCAATAAACCCCAGTAAAAACCCAATTAAACCCCAACAAATTCCCCAAAATTGCCCAGTTAAACCCAAATGAAAACCCGATTAAACTCTAATTAACCCCATTAGGTCCCAGGGGGTGTTTTCTGGGGTGGAATTTTTTGGGGTTCCTCCCCCCCCGGTTTTGGGGTCACCTCGTGTATCCTGGGCCATGACCTTGGCCAGTGTCCGGCGGAATTGGATCGAGGCTTCGTCCAGGGTGGCCTGGTCTGGGGGGGGGGGCGTGGGGGTCACGAGGGGTCCCTGGGGTGGGGGGATCCCCCTAAATACCCCAAAATACCCCCCCCCCCCAGTGGTTCTGGGAGGGGTTTAGGAAAGAATTTGGGAAGATTTGGGGCCCGGGGTGGGAGGTTTCGGGCGGAATTTGGGGTTTTTCAGGGAAGGTTTAAGGGAATTTGGGGAGGGGTCTCTGCA
This sequence comes from Cinclus cinclus, assembly GCF_963662255.1. NCBI lineage: Eukaryota > Metazoa > Chordata > Aves > Passeriformes > Cinclidae > Cinclus > Cinclus cinclus. Next base: position 127,098 of record NC_085083.1, read on the forward strand.
CTGACCGATGACACCCATGAAGCTCTCGGGGTCCCTGGGCAAACGGGCGAGCCCCAAGACCCCCTTGAGCATCAGGGTCCCGAGCCGGCCCCTCATGGTGGGCTCGTCCGGCATGGCCCGGGTCAGGTACGGGCCCAGCAGCTCGCCCAGAGCCGCCCCGGCCGCGGGGTCGCACAGGACGCACCCCGAGACCCCCGGGGGCACCCCCGGGACCCCCGCCCCGAGCCACAGTGCCCCGAGCAGCGCCCAGAGCAGCGCCCGACTCATCCCGGACCGCGGGGTTCTGGGGTTCGGGGGGGGGTTTTGGGGGGGTTTTTTGGGGGGTTGGGGCCGGTAACGGACGGGGAAACGGCGGTAACGGCGATTTGGGGGGGATGGAGGGTCCCGAGGGGATTTGGGGTGGGGGGATTTTGGGTGCCTGGGAGGATTTTGGGGGGTCCTGGGAGGATTTTTGGGCATCCAGGTAAGGTTTAAAGGGACTTTTTGGGGGGGGATTGGGGGATCTTGAGGAGATTTGGGAGGGATTTTGGGTGCCTGGGAGGATTTTGGGGGGGTCCTGGGAGGATTTTTGGGCATCCAGGTAAGGTTTAAGGGGGGTTTTTAGGGGGGATTGGGGGATCCTGAGGGGATTTGGGATTCTGGGGGGTCCTGGGAGGATTTTTGGGCATCCAGGTAAGGTTTAAAGGGACTTTTTTGGGGGGGGATTGGGGGATCCTGAGGAGATTTGGGAGGGATTTTGGGTGCCTGGAAGGATTTTGGGGTCCTGAAAGGATTTTGGGCATCCAGGTAAGGTTTAAAGGGACTTTTTTTGGGGGGGGGGATTGGGGGATCTTGAGGAGATTTGGGAGGGATTTTGGGTGCCTGGGAGGATTTTGGGGGGGGTCCTGGGAGGATTTTTGGGCATCCAGGTAAGGTTTAAGGGGGGTTTTTAGGGGGGATTGGGGGATCCTGAGGGGATTTGGGATTCTGGGGGGTCCTGGGAGGATTTTTGGGCATCCAGGGACGGTTTAAAGGGACTTTTTGGGGGGGAGATTGGGGGATCTTGAGGAGATTTGGGAGGGATTTTGGGTGCCTGGAAGGATTTTGGGGTCCTGAAAGGATTTTGGGCATCCAGGGAAGGTTTAAAGGGACTTTTTTGGGGGGGATTGGGGGATCCTGAGGAGATTTGGGAGGGATTTTGGGTGCCTGGGAGGATTTTGGGGGGGGTCCTGGGAGGATTTTTGGTCATCCAGGTAAGGTTTAAGGGGGGTTTTTAGGGGGGAATTGGGGGATCCTGAGGGGATTTGGGATTCTGGGGGGTCCTGGGAGGATTTTTGGGCATCCAGGGAAGGTTTAAAGGGACTTTTTTTGGGGGGGATTGGGGGATCTTGAGGAGATTTGGGAGGGATTTTGGGTGCCTGGAAGGATTTTGGAGTCCTGAAAGGATTTTGGGCATCCAGGTAAGGTTTAAAGGGACTTTTTTGGGGGGGGATTGGGGGATCCTGAGGAGATTTGGGAGGGATTTTGGGTGCCTGGGAGGATTTGGGGGGTTTAGGGGACTTGGGGGTGTGGGTCTGGAAGGGGATTTTGGGGTCGGGACGGGGATTTTGGGGGGTCCAGCGGGGGTAGTGATCAGAGGAATCCCGGTAACGGTGAATAAGGGTGAATTTGGGGTGAATAACGGCGATTTTGGGGGTCCCGAGGGGGTTTATGGGCTTTGGGGGCGGGTCTAGAAGGGGATTTTTGTGTCGGGGGGAGGATTTTGGGGATCCGGGAGGGCTTGAAGGTGTGTGGAGAGGGGATTTTGGTGTGGCTTAGGGTCGGTAACGGTGAATTACTGTGAATTTAGGGTGAATAGCGGCGATTTTGGGGTGAATCGCGGCGATTTTCGGGGTCCGGGGGCGGGTCCCGGAGGGGGTGTGGGGCCGGTAACGGCCGGAGCCACCCGGAAGCGGAGATTTTAGGGAGGAGTGGCGGATGTGGGGTGGATTTGGGGCGGGTTTCGGGTGAATTTCGGCGATTCTGCGTGGATTAGGGGTGGATTTGGGGGTGAATTTCAGGAATTTTTGGGTGAATTTCGGCGATTTTGGGGTCGATCCGGCCGCCCCCTCACGCCAAGCCCCGCCTCCCTCGGGCTCTGATTGGCCGCAGCTCAGCAGCGCCTCCCGACTGGCCGACAGAGGGGGTGGGTGTGACCTGCGCGCTGCGCCGCTTCCAATTGGCTGCGGCGGACGGGCGGGGAAGGCACTGATTGGCTGCGGGAGGGGTGGGGGGGGTGCCGCGCGCTCGCGGTCACGTGGGGGGGGAGGTGGGCGTCACGTGGTTCGCGCGCGGAGCGGCCGCAGGTGGGTGCGGGGAGGGGGAAGGGGTGAGAACCCGGGGTCACGTGACCCCGCCCAGGTAACCCCAGGTGTCCTCACGGGTGTGTCGCGTACCCGCCAGGTGCCTCCGGGCCCCCGCTTCCCCATCACGTGTCAAGTGCCCCCCCCCCCCCCCCTCGCGACCGCCCCGAGGTGTCAAGCAGGTGTCACGTGACCCCCGTGAGCTTCCCCCAGGTGTGACACGGGTGTGGCACGCGACAGGCGTCCCCGAAGTGCCCCCAGATGTCCCCAGCTGTGCCCAGCTGTGTCTGTGTCCCCAGGTGTGCCTGTGTCTGTCCCCAGGTGTGTCTGTCTGTGTCCCCAGGTGTCCCCAGGTGTGCCTGTGTCTGTCCCCAGGTGTGTCTGTCTGTGTCCCCAGCTGTCCCGAGGTGTCCCCAGGTGTATCTGTGTCCCCAGGTGTTCCCAGCTGTGCCCGTGTCTGTCCCCAGGTGTCCCCATGGCCGCCGCCCGCCTGGGCTGGCCCGTGCCGGGCTCCTCCGTTCTGTTCCTGTGCGATCTCCAGGAGCGGTTCCGAGGCTCCATCGCCGCCTTCCCTCAGGTCGTGTCCGTGGCCGCACGGCTGCTCCAGGTGGGCGCCCCAAAAACATCCCTGAAACACCCCAAAAACACAAAAAAATACCCCCCCCCCCCCAAAAAAAAAATAAATTCACCCCAAAAAAATCACTGAAAAACCACCCCGAAAATCATCCCAACCCCCTCAAAAATCACCCCAAAAATCCCTCAAAAATCACCCAAAAAATTCCCAAACTCCCTCCCTTCCCCCCCTCCCCCCCCCCCTCCAGGGCTGCCGGATTTTGGGGGTGCCCGCTCTGGTGACCGAGCAGCGCCCGGATGTTTTGGGGCCCACGGTGCCCGAATTGGGGGCGCAGGACCTGCCCCGGGTCCCCAAAACTGCCTTCAGCATGGTGGGGGCGGCCACGCCCCTCCTGGGGGACCCCAAAATCCGTTCCGTGCTCCTCTGCGGCATCGAGGCACAAGCCTGCGTCCTGGTGAGGACACCCCGAATTTGGGGAGGGTTTGGAGGGGGAGTTTTGGCGGGTGGTGGTTTCTAGAAGGGGTTTTGGGCAGGGAACCCGAATTTGGGGAAGGTTTGGGTGGTCCCAGGGGGATTTTTTTGGTTTTTTTTGGGGGGGGAGGGGGGGAATGGAACCCAAATCTGGGGAGAGAATCTCTCCCGCACCTCGATTTTCCAGGTGGGGAGGGGTCCCCGTGGGGACCATTTCCCCCCCCCCCCACCCCCCACCCCACCACAAAAAAAATAAAAAAAAGCCCCAAATTCACCCCAAAATTTTGGGGAGCCCATAGCAAACGGCGCTGGACCTGCTGGAGCGGGGGCTGGACGTGCACGTGGTGGCTGATGCCGTCTCCTCCCGCAGGTCTGGGGGAATTTCGGGAGGTTCTGGGGAATTTTGGGGGCGTTTGGGGTCTGGGGTGGGATTTTTGGGGGCGATTTAGCGGTCCCAGGTGCATTTTGGGGGGAGGTTTCAGGTGTATTTTAGGGGTCCCAGGTGTAACTTTGGTGTCCCAGCCAGGTGAAGCAGGGGTTGGGCGTTGTCAGAGATAATTTGGGAGGTCCCAGGTGGAATTTTTTGGGGTCCCAGGTGTATTCAGGGATCCCAGGTGTAATTTGGGAAGTCCCAGATGCATTTTGGGAGTCTCAGATGTAATTTTTTTGGGGTCCCAGCCAGGTGGAGCGGGCTCTGGCCCTCGCCCGCATGCGCCAGGCCGGGGCTTACCTGAGCACCTGCGAGAGCCTCCTGCTGCTGCTGCTGCGCGACGCTGCCCACCCCAAATTCCGACAGGTGAGACGGCCACGCCCACGTGGCCACGCCCCCCGACCACACCCAACCCGCCCTGTCCTCACCTGAGTAGCCACACCCCGAATTCCGACAGGTGAGAGGATCACACCCACCTGGGCACACCCCACCTGGCCGTGAAGCCCCGCCCATAGCCGCGTTAATTAGGCCCCGGTTAATGCATTAATTAGGGGGTATTTAGAGCCTAATAAACTGTTAATTAGTTGGGTTAAGGGTGGTCAGAGGCTGGAGAATTGCAGTTAATTAGGAGTTAATTAAGGGGTGGTTGTGTGGGTTGTTAGGGTTAATTAGAGGTGGGCTAATTAAGGGGAGGTTTAATGAGGGTTAATTACCGCTTTCGAGCTAAGTAGACTCTTGCTAATTATGCTAATTAGCATTAATTACCCCCTGCAGATCTTGCCGCTGATCAAGGAGCCTCCGCCAGACACGGGGCTGATGCTGGGGGGGCCCCTGGGGGTGCTGGGAGGGCTCTGAGAGCCAAAAAATCCTCCAAAAATCGACCCCAAAGTCCTGCTAAATCCCCCCCCCCCAAAATCACCCCAAATCCTCCCAAAAATCCTCCTAAATCCCCCCAAAAATCCCCCCAAATCCCCCCAAAATAGGAAGTCAATAAACGCTGCCCCCTCCCCGCCCAGATTGAGTTTTTTGGGCTTTTTTTTTGGGGGGGGGGGGGGTGAAACCTTGGGGGGATTTGGGGGTTCCCAAATTGGGGAGGTTTAGCCCCAGCCCCAATGATTGACAGCTCCGCCCCGCCCTCTCGGAGCCGCATTAGTCCCGCCCATTGGAATGATTGACAGTTGCCTCCGTGCGACCACGCCCCTCCCGTTTGATTGACACCTCGGACCCGCCCCTTTCCCCTTTTCTTAATGAACCCCCCCGTGGGAGTGGGCGCTGGCCACGCCCCCCACGCCCCCATTGGACGCGCTCAGCCAATCAGCGCCTGCCTTTCGTCCCCCCCCTCATTGATCCCCCCCCCCCGACCGCTCCGTCCTGCGGGGGCTCCGCGCCGGCACCGCGACCCCCGAAACCCCCCCCAAACCCCCCCCAAACCCCCCAGAATTCCCAACGCCCCCCCAAAATCCCCCAGGATCCCCAAAATCTCCCCTGGGACATCCCCAGGATCCCCAAAATTTCCCCCAGGACCCCCAAAATCCCCCAAATTTCCTCTCTGTCCCCCCCCTCCGGGACCCCCCCAGAATTCCCCCCCGGACCCTTTCCGGCGCGCTCCCCCCTCCCCGTTCGTCCCCGGTGAGTGACAGCGGCCGCGGTTCTGGGGGGGCGCGGTTGCCATGGGAACGGGAGCGGGGATGGGGACGGGGACAGGGGGTGGCACCGATGGATGGGCAGGGGGGGGACAGCGGGGGGCGACACCGGCAATGGGGGAGGGGGTGACAGTGACATCGGCACGGGGGGGGGTGACAGCGAGTGTGACAATGGGAGTGTGACAATGAGTGTGACAGTGAGTGTGACAGTGAGAGTGTGACAATGGGAGTGTGACAATGGGAGAATGACAGTGAGTGTGACAATGGGAGTGTGACAGTGGGAGTGTGACAGTGAGAGTGTGACAGTGAGTGTGACAATGGGAGTGTGACAATGGGAGAATGACAGTGAGTGTGACAATGGGAGTGTGACCAATGGAGTGTGACAGCGAGAGTGTGACAGTGAGTGTGACAATGGGAGTTGTGACAATGGGAGAATGACAGTGAGTGTGACAATGGGAGTGTGACAGTGGGAGTGTGACAATGGAGTGTGACAGTGAGTATGACAGTGAGAGTGTGACAATGGGAGTGTGACAATGGAGTGTGACAGTGAGTGTCACAATGGGAGTGTGACAATGGGAGTGTGACAGCGAGAGTGACAATGAGAGTGACAATGGGAGTGTGACAGTGAGTGTGACAATGGGAGTGTGACAGTGAGAGTGTGACAGCGAGAGTGTGACAATGAGTGTGACAGTGAGAGTGACAATGGGAGTGGTGACAATGAGTGTGACAGCGAGAGTGTGACAGCGAGAGTGACAATGAGTGTGTGACAATGGGAGTGTGACAATGAGTGTGACAATGGGAGTGTGACAATGGGAGTGTGACAGCGAGAGTGTGACAGTGAGAGTGACAATGGGAGTGTGACAATGAGTGTGACAGCGAGAGTGTGACAGTGAGAGTGACAATGAGTGTGTGACAATGGGAGTGTGACAATGAGTGTGACAATGAGTGTGACAATGGGAGTGTGACAGTGAGAGTGTGACAGCGAGAGTGTGACAATGAGTGTGACAGCGAGAGTGACAGTGAGAGTGTGACAGCGAGAGTGTGACAATGAGTGTGACAGCGAGAGTGACAATGAGTGTGACAGTGAGAGTGTGACAACGGGAGTGTGACAGCGATGGCAGGGGGGTGACAATGCGTGTGGCACCGGGAACATGGCAGCGGTGGCAGGAGGGTGACACTGGGAGTGTGACAGCGAGTGTGACAACGGGAGCGTGGCAGTGGTGGCAGCAATGGCAGGGGGGTGACGGCGTAGTGTGGCACCGACAGGTGGGTGACAGCAACACTGGGAGTGGGTGACAACGAGTGTGGCACTGGCCATGTGACAGCGGTGGCAGTGGGTGACACCGGGGAGCGTGTGACAATGAGAGTGGCACAGCGAGTGTGACACCGGGAGCGTGACAGCGAGGGTGACACGAGGAGTGTGACACTGGGCATGTGACAGCGGGGTGGCAGCGAGCGTGTGAC